>NC_064633.1:573178285-573480618 GCF_023864275.1 Schistocerca cancellata | reverse complement strand
CCAGTCACGTGTTGTGGTACCCCAGGCTCTCCAGCCTGACGTGCTTCGTTCGCTACACCAAGATCACTGGTGTACTGGTGTGTTGACGGGACATTATTGCATTTGGCACGGTCTTGATGCACTGTTTGAACAGTTCGCTCGCCAGTGCCAAGCCTGTGCTGAACATCAGCCAGTCCCTCCTAAGCAGTTCTTTGAGCCCAAATCTCAAACGCCATAGCAACGTTTGCACTTGGATTTCGTGAGTCCTTACTGGAATACATGTTGCTCATCGTCGTTGACGCTTTCAGCAAATTTGCCCTTTTGTTCCTCTACTACGACTCGTTCCACAGTCCACGTCCTGGCGTCGATCTTTTGTCTCGAGGGAATGCCTGAATGATTGATACCTAATGCTGAGCATTTTAAGGTGTGACGAGGCCTAATGGCATAAAAAACATTTTTAAGGTAGGGTGTACCCTCAGGACGTCCGCAATCCTTATATGTCCGTCGACATAAGGACGATTGTTTTATCTGGTCCCCTTGCTTCTAGCACTTGAAAATGGGATAATGTCCCGAAACATATTGTGGCAATTATCACATAATTGAGAACTGGGCTGAATATCCTCAATATTGCATAAATGACAGTTGTATGATGGCTTCACATCAGCTAACCGTTCCAGACGTTCCCTTGGCCAGCTTCCTCAGGCACCACTGTGTTGGTAGGTCTGTACTGTTGTTGGCAATGGACGCCTCATGCCCACACTGATCGTCAGAGGCGGTTTTGTACTGCCCTGGTAAACGCCACGGGTCTATTTTCCTCCAAAACGGCAATTCACAGTTATGTTGGAGTTTCCTCGTGGTACATACAAGCCACCAGCTGTTGTTGTTGGCTACAGGTGGCCACTACAAGGCAGATATTCAATGTTTCGTGTTTCACGATAACTGTTGAATGTTTGAATAACGTCGCTTCTGTGTACGCGGTTTCGGTGGACAACTTGCATCACTAGTGACCCTTCTTGCCGTGTAGTGACAATATGCGCATGGTCTGAAGTTGAAATGACTCTTTGACACATGTTGACAGACTGAAGAATATAGACAACCCGAACTATCCCGTTCACAACTGGAAACTCTGCAGACTCTATGTGACTCTAGCGCAAATACAGTTTAACTTTTACCTCCATTACATATGTGGCTGTACATGAAGATTTCTTGTGGGCGAAAGAATATCATGAAAGCAGTTTCCTCACAAAGAAACACACGAACTACACAAATCATGAGGGTGAAAAACTTTTTTGGTGCAGTTTAGTATAACTTACTTAAAAAAAAAGAACTTACTAGTGGTATGTCGTAGTCAAAGTGAAGACTGATTTACTGTTGATAAGAGCTGCATTACTATGTGCAATGCGCAGAAATATTTTGACAAATAAGTAACTGAATGAAAGGGACTTTAGTTACACAGTGCGGGCTTTAATGGCCGACATTTGCATCTCTTGTCTACTTTTGTGTTGTCTACGGCATGCTGTGTACATTATCAGAGGCTATAAAGACTCAGTTACTAGTGTCTGATGATGTCTCCAGCAATAGGAGACGAAATATTCGTCACGAGAAATATCTGTGGCCTAAAGTCCATATAACTTGTTGTGTACCGTTCAAGACGTAGACAATACATGCAGCGGGAGGCAGCCACCACACAGGCACACCCACCCACCCGGCGCCTCCTCTCCCTGCTTCTGCGCCGCTTCCTTCAGCGTGTTGCATACGTGTGCCGATAGAGCGGATAGCCGCCATAGGGAGTGCTGTCAATTGCAGACTACATTGCTTCCACTCTGGCGGACATGGAAATCCTTCTGCTGATACACACCAAAACACGAAGCGCCATTGACACACAATTCCGAACCAACAGTGAAACAATTAATTATTTTACTTTCGCGTGGAGCCAAAGTCGTATAAAACTTTTTGAAAGATGTAACCGCCATTTGACTGTACAACATGTTTTATCCTACACTCCAGATTTCGGCCTTAGGCTATTTTCAAGTGTTACAAGTATCAAAAATCATTAGACTCGAATAGAACACAGATCATCGTCGGAATATGTTTCTTCTATCATATAAACCACTTTTTTCAGAAACAAATGCTAGAATATTTGTGTAATAGGCTAACTTACTGGTAGTTATCACGACCAATTCACTTGATATGGTTGTAGAATAAAAACAGATGACCAAGTCACAGGGTTTAAACATCGCTACGCTGTGTCTGAGCAGCCACTGACATAAACATACGTGAAACTACCGTCAAAGATCATCATAAAGATATCCCAGTTTGCGCCGATCATATGATGCGAAGATGCATATTCTGACGATGAACTGTGTTCTACTCGAGTCTAATGAATTTTTTGTACACTTGTAATACTTGAAAATGGTATGGCCGAAATCTAGATTGTAGAAAAAAACCTGATGTACAGTCAAATCGCGGCTGTATCTTTCAAAATCAGTGACATACATACATACATTAATCCTTGTTCTATAGATCATGAGTGCGACATCTTGTAACTATGTGGAATGTGTCACTTTAATATAAGTTTTCTTTACACAAAGTAATTAATTTCTTTACAGCTACTACTTCATGTCTAAGAATTCATCAATTGAGTAGAAGGAGTTGTTATTCAGAAATTCTTTCAAAAATGGTTCAAATGGCTCTGAGCAGTATGGGACTTAACTTCTGAGGTCATCAGTCCCCTAGACCTTAGAACTACTTAAACCTAACTAACCTAAGGACAGCACACACATCCATGCCCGAGGCAGGAGTCGAACCTGCGATCGTAGCGGTCGCGTGGTTCCAGACTGTAGCGCCTAGAAACGCTCAGCCACCCCGGCCGGCGAAATTCTTTCAATTTGCTTTTAAATGTTGGTTGACTATCTGTCAGACTTTTAATACCATTTGGCAAATGACCAAAGATTTCTGTGGCAGCATAATTCACCCCTTTCTGTGCCAAAGTGAGATTCAATCCAGAATAGTGAAGATCATCCTTTCTTCTAGAGTTGTAGCTATGCAATTCGCTGTTATTTTTGAATTGGGATGGGTTATTAATGACAAATCGTTGTTCGTGTATGCCATCTTCATCCGATGTCAGTAACTGTGGTATATTGAGCACCGTTTGTTTGTGTGGCTCGAACTATCGGGTATACGGCCGTGTGCGGCGACAGTCGGCGGTCTAACAGCGCATCGAGGAAGCTTCTCGCTCCGTGACACCGGCGGCGTTATAACTCGGCCGCACCACATTTAGAAGGCGCATTGCGTTATGCGCAGCGTGTGTGGTATCTTCCCTTGAAACTCTGAAGGGCTGTAGCTCCCAAACTAAAAGTGATAGGAATGTAATTTAAACTGATGACACAGAGCTAGTGTTACTGATTCCAGTGCATGATAGAAACAACTATTGTTCCATTTAAAAAATTGGATGTTTTTGCTGTAACTCTTTGGACAATAACACAATAAACTATGTTCATAGCTCCGCAGAAAGTATAACGTTTGCCCGCATCTCGTGGTCGCGTGGTAGCGTTCTCGCTTCCCACGCCCGGGTTCAGGGGTTCGATTCCCGGCGGGGTCAGGGATTTTCTCTGCCTCGTGATGGCTGGGTGTTGTGTGATGTCCTTAGGTTAGTTAGAATTAAGTAGTTCTAAGTTCTAGGGGACTGATGACCTAAGATGTTAAGTCCCATAGTGCTCAGAGCCATTTGATCCATTAGTATAACGTTTCTTATGGTGACCTACCGCAATAAATATGTCCGTCGGCTATTACTTCGTAACTTACAGAGGCAAACACATTTTGTGAAACACTCTGTATGTATTGCGAAGGTACTGTGAATATCCCGAATTGCTTAAATAGATGTCTGCAAAGTGATCTTGGGTGGGCTCCAGCTATTATTCTGACTACACGCTTTTGTGCAAAGAATACTTTCTCTCTTAATGACGAATTACCACAAAACTTGAGATCAGTGTTTGCAGCCAACTCAGTACGGTAGTTTGAAGACTACCTCCCAACCTAGCAGTTGCTATTTACGGAGTAATCTGAAAGACAAGAATGTCTGCATTATTGCTCTCAGTTATAGTGGTAATATCATAGACTACCAGGAGAAAGAAAAGTTATTTAGATTTCACTGTATTAGATGCAGGACATCAAGAGCCGCACCACAAACTGTACAAAAGTTAAGTGCAACATTGAACATACTGTTGATAAGTTCTGTTTCATATTTCACTGTGGTAGATGTTTGACGTCAAGTGCCACACCTCAAACTGTACAAAAGTGCAACATTGTAATATACTATTGTTGTTGTTGTTGTGGTCTTCAGTCCTGAGACTGGTTTGATGCAGCTCTCCATGCTACTCTATCCTGTGCAAGCTTCTTCATCTCCCAGTACCTACTGCAACCTACATCCTTCTGAATCTGCTTAGTGTATTCATCTCTTGGTCTCCCCCTACGATTTTTACCCTCCACGCTGCCCTCCAATACTAAATTGGTGATCCCTCGATGTCTCAGAACATGTCCTACCAACCAATCCCTTCTTCTGGTCAAGTTGTGCCACAAACTTCTCTTCTCCCCAATCCTATTCAATACTTCCTCATTAGTTATGTGATCTACCCATCTAATCTTCAGCATTCTTCTGTAGCACCACATTTCGAAAGCTTCTATTCTCTTCTTGTCCAAACTATTTATCGTCCATGTTTCACTTCCATACATGGCTACACTCCATACAAATACTTTCAGAAATGACTTCCTGACACTTAAATCTATACTCGATGTTAACAAATTTCTCTTCTTCAGAAACGCTTTCCTTGCCATTGCCAGTCTACATTTTACATCCTCTCTACTTCGACCATCATCAGTTATTTTGCTCCCCAAATAGCAAAACTCCTTTACTACTTTAAGTGTCTCATTTCCTAATCTAATACCCTCAACATCACCCGACTTAATTCGACTACATTCCATTATCCTCGTTTTGCTTTTGTTGATGTTCATCTTATATCCTCTCTTCAAGACACCATCCATTCCGTTCAACTGCTCTTCCAAGTTCTTTGCTGTCTCTGACAGAATTACAATGTCATCGGCGAACCTCAAAGTTTTTATTTCTTCTCCATGGATTTTAATACCTATTCCGAGTTATTCTTTTGTTTCCTTTACTGCTTGCTCAATATACAGATTGAATAACATGGGGGAGAGGCTACAACCCTGTCTTACTCCCTTCCCAACCACTGCTTCCCTTTCATGCCCCTCCACTCTTATAACTGCCATCTGGTTTCTGTACAAATTGTAAATAGCCTCTCGCTCCCTGTATTTTACCCCTGCCACCCTTAGAATTTGAAAGAGAGTATTCCAGTCAACATTGTCAAAAGCTTTCTCTAAGTCTACAAATGCTAGAAACGTAGGTTTGCCTTTCCTTAATCTTTCTTCTAAGATAAGTCGTAAGGTCAGTATTGCCTCACGTGTTCCAGTATTTCTACGGAATCCAAACTGATCTTCCCCGAGGTCGGCTTCTACTAGTTTTTCCATTCGTCTGTAAAGAATTCGTGTTAGTATTTTGTAGCTGTGGCTTATTAAACTGATTGTTCGGTAATTTTCACATCTGTCAACACCTGCTTTCTTTGGGATTGGAATTATTATATTCTTCTTGAAGTCTGAGGGTATTTCGCCTGTTTCATACATCTTGTTCACCAGATGGTAGAGTTTTGTCAGGACTGGCTCTCCCAAGGCCGTCAGTAGTTCCAATGGAATTATTAATAAATTTTATTTCTTATTTCATAATGTGATGCCACATTTCTGCTCTAGCGCTGCACTGTCAAAGCGAGTGTTTACTTAACAGCAAACTTTCATGAATGGTCAGTTTTCTGCAGTTTGGGCTGAATTAATAGTAACATTCAGCTGCAAAAGTCTCAACATAAGTAAAATCGACAAATGCTGAATTGTTTTCTCTTGTGGCTTCTGAGAATGAAGTTTCTGTAGCCCATACTGACAGAGGTTTATTTTAACAGAGGATAAAAAGAGAAATCGACTGTCAGATCACTGAAGAGACAGAAAGAGAGAGACAGACAAGCGTCTAGAGTTGGAGTTCAGTTTATACTCGATAGCCTGTGTGGGAGTGAGAACTGCAAGTAACGCTTTTCACGGATTTCCAGCATGCTGGGTTAATAAAGGCACACCAACTTGTGTTAACCTGTTTGATGAAGAAAACAGCCATAGTTGCAAGATTCAGTTTCTTTATTTAATTTGTGACTAATTTCGGATTACCTGAACCCATTTTCAAATCATCCAGACAGACAGAATGGTATATTCCTTAATAGCATGCAAACCGTATTAAGATTGTACATGCATGTGTGTCAATGTTCACAGAAAAACTGAACTTTGGTATACGTGTATGCACAGTCATGGTTCGCATGCTATTGCGGAATATACCATTCTGTCTGTTTGGATTGTTTGAAAATGGGTTTAAGTAACCCATAAATAGTCATCAGTTACATAAAAAAACTGAATCTTCCACCTTCGGCTCATTGTCACATCAAACTCGTTAACACTTTTAACACTAATTGTGCTATCACGCAGGTCAGTTATGAACCTTGCGATCTTTGGTCTCCGTATAAAGTCGTTTCATTACCATTATTACGTTTATTTACCCAGAACTGACGTCAACCGCGCAATCGTCCACAAGCTTCATTAATTCTTATTGCCCTCTACTATTGACACTCAGCGTGTATTGTCTATTTCTCCTACGGCACCCTGTACACAGGTCAGGGAAAAATCAGCCCGTCAGTTCCGGGCAGACAAAGTGATGTTCCGCCAGATGTTTGATGCCGCCTGTTGCAGCCCTAACGGTCAAGAGGCCTAAATGGAGCGGCCGGTTGCTGTGTCAGACTTATTACGACCCTCCCCTCTGTTCATGTGTAAAAACAAATAAATGTTGAAAGGTCATAAAGGTCTATAGACGTTGTTTTAAAACAAGTGCACTTTTTGGCAACCACAATGCTCGTACAGTGCAGCCATTATAAGTGAGAAGGAAGGTCAAATAACTGTCATTACATTACTCATCTGTTTCTTGAGGTTCCTCGACAAAAATATGGTTCGCTACAAGAATAATTTTACGTCTAGGCAGTATGATCCAGATTTTAATTTTGAGATGAGAAAACCATGTGGTTAAAAAGCATTCTTCTGTTCATTCAGTGCCTTCATTTCACATTAAAAATACTAAAGTTTTTACATTGTCTTCAAACTGAGAACTTTTTCATTATGCTCACGTTTTCATAGAACATTAATTTCACTTTCTCTTCACAATAGGTTTACTTAAGGAAAATAATACATCAGTGTGTAATTACACTCGCAAATTCCGTCGCACTGAATCCTTTCAGTTAACTTCCAACTATAGAATAAAATTATAATTGTACAACATCGCTCTATACACCAACTACAACAACACGTCTCCTCCACCAGCATATGACGTCAACTACTAATCAAGATTTACGTAGACTATGAGAAATGAAAGAGGAAGCAGCCTGGTAGAATTTTGCACAGAGCACAACTTAATCATAGCTAACACTTGGTTTAAGAATCATGATAGAAGGTTGTATACATGGAAGAACCCTGGAGATACTAAAAGGTATCAGATAGATTATATAATGGTAAGACAGAGATTTAGGAACCAGGTTTTAAATTGTAAGACATATCCAGGGGCAGATGTGGACTCTGACCACAATCTATTGGTGATGACCTGTAGATTAAAACTGAAGAAACCGCAAAAAGGTGGGAATTTAAGGAGAAGGGAGCTGGATAAACTGAAAGAACCAGAGGTTGTACAGAGTTTCAGGGAGAGCATAAGGGAACAATTGACAGGAATGGGGGAAAGAAATACAGTAGAAGAAGAATGGGTAGCTTTGAGGGATGAAGTAGTGAAGGCAGCAGAGGATCAAGTAGGTAAAAAGACGAGGGCTAATAGAAATCCTTGGATAACAGAAGAAATTTTGAATTTAATTGATGAAAGGAGAAAATATAAAAATGCAGTAAATGAAGCAGGCAAAAAGGAATACAAACGTCTCAAAAATGAGATCGACAGGAAGTGCAAAATGGCTAAGCAGGGATGGCTAGAGGACAAATGTAAGGATGTAGAGGCTTATCTCACTAGGGGTAAGATAGATGCTGCCTACAGGAATATTAAAGAGACCTTTGGAGAAAAGAGAACCACTTGTATGAATTTCAAGAGCTTAGGTGGAAACCCAGTTCTAAGCTAAGAAGGGAAAGCAGAAACGTGGAAGGAGTATATAGAGGGTCTATACAAGGGCGATGCACTTGAGGACAATATTATGGAAATGGAAGAGGATATAGATGAAGATGAAATGGGCGATACGATACTGCGTGAAAAGTTTGACAGAGCACTGAAAGACCTGAGTCGAAACAAGGCCCCCGGAGTAGACAACATTCCATTGGAACTACTGACGGCCTTGGGAGAGCCAGTCCTGACAAAACTCTACTATCTGGTGAGCAAGATGTATGAAACAGGCGAAATACCCTCAGACTTCAAGAAGAATATAATAATTCCAATCCCAAAGAAAGCAGGTGTTGACAGATGTGAAAATTACCGAACAATCAGTTTAATAAGCCGCAGCTGCAAAATACTAACACGAATTCTTTACAGACGAATGGAAAAACTAGTAGAAGCCGACCTCGGGGAAGATCAGTTTGGATTCCGTAGAAATACTGGAACACGTGAGGCAATACTGACCTTAAGACTTATCTTAGAACAAAGATTAAGGAAAGGCAAACCTACGTTTCTAGCATTTGTAGAATTAGAGAAAGCTTTTGACAATGTTGACTGGAATACTGTCTTTCAAATTCTAAAGGTAGCAGGGGTAAAATACACGGAGCGAAAGGCTATTTACAATTTGTACAGAAACCAAATGGCAGTTATAAGAGTCGAGGGGCATGAAAGGGAAGCAGTGGTTGGGAAAGGAGTAAGACAGGGTTGTAGCCTCTCCCCGATGTTATACAATCTGTATATTGAGCAAGCAGTAAAGGAAACAAAAGAAAAATTCGGAGTAGGTATTAAAATCCATGGAGAAGAAATAAAAACTTTGAGGTTCGCCGATGACATTGTAATTCTGTCAGAGACAGCAAAGGACTTCGAAGAGCAGTTGGACGGAATGGATGGTGTCTTGAAAGGAGGATATAAGATGAACATCAACAAAAGCAAAACGAGGATAATGGAATGTAGTCGAATTAAGTCGGGTGATGCTGAGGGAATTATATTAGGAAATGAGACACTTAAAGTGGTAAAGGAGTTTTGCTATTTGGGGAACAAAATAACTGATGATGGTCGAAGTAGAGAGGATATAAAATGTAGACTGGCAATGGCAAGGAAAGCATTTCTGAAGAAGAAAAATTTGTTAACATCGAGTATAGATTTAAGTGTCAGGAAGTCATTTCTGAAAGTATTTGTATGGAGTGTAGCCATGTATGGAAGTGAAACATGGACGGTAAATAGTTTGGACAAGAAGAGAATAGAAGCTTTCGAAATGTGGTGCTACAGAAGAATGCTGAAGATTAGATGGGTAGATCACATAACTAATGAGGAAGTATTGAATAGGATTGGGGAGAAGAGAAGTTTGTGGCACAACTTGACTAGAAGAAGGGATCGGTTGGTAGGACATGTTCTGAGGCATCAAGGGATCACCAATTTAGTATTGGAGGGCAGCGTGGAGGGTAAAAATCGTAGGGGGAGACCAAGAGATGAATACGCTTAGCAGATTCAGAAGGATGTACTGGGAGATGAAGAAGCTTGCACAGGATAGAGTAGCATGGAGAGCTGCATCAAACCAGTCTCAGGACTGAAGACCACAACAACAACATGTATTCACCGAAGATAATATTTCAGACAATAAATAACTTTCTTCGAAGTCGATTTGAAAGTTTATGATTGCCAATTTTCACCACGATAACTTCAAATGAAAGTTACATTAAACAAACAAATTTCGAAACAGATCCAATATGAGCGAAATAATTGAGTTATTTGAAAAATAATGAAGCGCCTTTCTTAAAACTATGAGAAACGCAAAATAATTATTCTGAATTTATATGTATTCTACAATAAATTTGTGATGTGTATAATAGAATCCTTTTCTTAACTGTATCGACAAGTTCTATATGTAATAAATGATGAGCCACTGATCAGTATCGTTACAGACTCCAGTGGAGATAAAATCCGTAACCCCATTAAAAATTTGAGTCGAATAACTGTTCACATTTACATCTACATCTACGTGACTACTCTGCCATTCACAATAAAGTGCCTGGCAGAGGGTTCAATGAACCACCTTCAAGTTGTCTCTCTACCGTTCCACTCACGAACGGCGCGCGGGCAAACGAGCACTTAAATTTTTCTGTGCGAGCCCTGATTACTCTTATTTTATCGTGACGATCATTTCTCACTATGTAGGTTGGTACGAACAGAATGTTTTCGCAATCGGAGGAGAAAACTGCTGATTGAAATTTCATGAGAAGATCCCGTCGCAACGAAAAACGCCTTTGTTTTAATGATTGGCACTCCAGTTCACGTATCATGTGTGCGACACTATCTCACCTATTTCGCGATAATACAAAACGAGCTGCCCTTCTTTGTACTTTTTCGATGTCTTCCGTCAGTCTCACCAGATGCGGATCCCACACCGCACAGCAATACTCCAGAATAGGACGACAAGCGTGGTGTAAGCAGTCTCTTTGGTAGATCTGTTGCACCTTGTAAGTGTTCTGGCAATGAATCGCAGTCTTTGGTTTGCTCTACCCACAACGTTATCTATGTGATCGTTCCAACTTAGGTTATTTGTAATTGTAATCCCTAGGTATTTAGTTGAATTTAAAGTCTTCAGATTTGTGTCACTTATGGCGTAATTTTTTTTTAGTACTTCAACAACTGTTCTCTGATGCCTCGCACCGACGGGCTTGGAAGTGATACTGCTGACGGTACTGGTCGTGGACGCGTCTTGGGTCAAAAGACTGCCTTCATGCAGCTCTCCACGTCAGCCTATCCTGTGAAAGCCTCTTCACCTCCGCTAGCCACTGCAACCTACACGCACTTGAACTGTTTACGGTAGTCAAGGCTTGGTTCCCTGCTACAATTTTTACCGTCCACACTTACCACCATTGCCAAATTAATCATTTCTTGAAGCCTCAGGATGTCAGATCGTCATGTCCCTTGTTTTAGTCAAGTGCCATATACTCCTTTTCTCCCCAATTCGACTCGATACATCTTTATTATTTGTGAAATTTACCCACCTAGTCTTCAACGTTTTTCTTGTAGCAACACATTTCAAAAGTTTCTACACCTTTATGTTTACATTGTTTATTGGTTCAAATGGCTCTGAGCACTATGGGACTTAACTTCTGATGTCATCACCCCCCTAGAATTTAGAACTACTTAAACCTAACTAACCTAAGGACATCACATACATCCATGCCCGAGGCAGGATTCGAACATGCGGCCGTAGAGGTCGCGCGGTTCCAGACTGTAGCGCATAGAACCGCTCGGCCACTCCGGCCGGCTTACAGTGTTTATCTTCCATTTTTCACGTCAACATATTTTCAAAAAAGACTGTCTAAATCTTCAAATTTCTATTACATTACATGTTTCCGTTTTTGAGAAAATCTTTTCTTGCTATTGAGAATCTGCATTTCACACCCTATTTCTATGCTATACTTCATTTAGTGAATTATCTACCAATCTAATTCTCTCAGCAGCATCTGATTTACCTCGGGACCATTCTTTGCTCTCGTTTTAATTTTATTGATATTCCTCCTATAACATATTTTCAAGAGGCTATTTATTTCGTTCTATCGATCTTCCATCTCTCTCCCCGTCTCAGCCAGAGTTACAATACCATCTGCAAACCTCAAAGTTTTTGTTTCTCTCTCTGAACCTGAATTCCATTTCTAAATGTTTCCTTTTGTGCCTTTACCGTTTGCTCGTGAACAGGTTGGAAAATACGGGAGATAGGTTACAGTCCTACTCCCTCCTCAGTTACTTTCTCCCATTCACCTATTTCGATTCTTATAAATGCAGTTTGGTTTCCACAGAAGTTGTAGATATCTTTTCACTCCCTGCTTGCACCCATGATAACTTCCGAATCTCAAAGAGTGCGTTACGGACAACAGTGCGAAAATCTTTCTCTGAATATATATATATATATATATATATATATATATATATATATATATGTGTGTGTGTGTGTGTGTGTGTGTGTGTGTCTTTCTTCTATCTGTCTTCTTACGGAGGTCACCTGAAATGCGCCTGCTTAGCTGAGTGGTAAAGTGTTGCCTACCATGCAGCGGCCCCGGCTTCGATTACCGCCCGGATTGGAGATTTTCTCCGCTTGTGGACTGGGTGTTCTGTTGTCCCCATCAACATTTCATCATTATCAGCGACACGCAAGTCGCTCAATGTGGCGTCGCCTGAAATAAGACTTGCAACTTGACGGCCGAATATTCCCGGCTGGGGCCCCCGGACCTTCAGGCCACACGATCATTTAATTTTTTTTTTCACTTTCAAAAAGAAAACTCATACAACACTCCCCTTAGTTAGTTAGTATATTCACCAGAGACTATTTGTGCTGTATAGTGCGAGAGTTTTGTTTCTAGATTCTATTTTGAATGTTTCTCCAGTCAAAGCTTCCTGACAGATTAAAACTGTGTGCCCGACCGAGACTCGAACTCGGGACCTTTGCCTTTCGCGGGCAAGTGCTGGTAGAGCACTTGCCCGCGAAAGGCAAAGGTCCCGAGTTCGAGTCTAGGTCGGGCACACAGTTTTAATCTGCCAGGAAGTTTCATATCAGCGCACACACTCCGCTGCAGAGTGAAAATCTCATTCTGGAATACCGAGCGAGGTGGCGCAGTGGTTAGCACACTGGACTCGCATTCGGGAGGACGACGGTTCAATGCCGTCTCCGGCCATCCTGATTTAGGTTTTCCGTGATTTCCCTAAATCGCTTCAGGCAAATGCCGGGATGGTTCCTTTGAAAGGGCACGGCCGATTTCCTTCCCCATCCTTCCCTCACCCGAGCTTGCGCTCTGTCTCTAATGACCTCGTTGTCGACGGGACGTTAAACACTAATCTCCTCCTCCTCATTCTGGAAACTTTCTCCACTCAGTTGGTAGTTGATGGTTAGAGACATAACATCGTTGTTTCAGGTAGTCTGTGGAAACCAGTTCGTAGATGCTGGCCACTGACGGAATCGGATACACGATTGGAGTTAACCCCCTCAGAGTCAGTTAAGGCCTCAAGATGATGTACTGAAGCAACGAAACTGGTAGCCATATAGTAAATAACATGGTAAGGATGGCTGTAGGCGTACCATTTTATTACATAGGACAGACAATCAGGCTGATAACAAACAATAACTTTTTTCGTATGATATAATTACAAACTTACAATTTTTAGATTTTTTCTTTGACTGTAGTATGAAATGTTGTTTCATGCCAAATTTCATGAGTCTACAACAACGCGAAGTACACCGTAGGTTTTGATGAGTGAGTTTGTGAGCATCAAAATATGTGATGTAAATGGCTGTATCTTTCGATTGCACTAATTTACGAGCTTGAGTTGTTTGACATCGTCAATGGAGCGTAATCTTAATTTTTTTCCCGTCTTCCGTCTTCTCACTGGTTTGATGCAGCTACGTCCTCAATCATTTGCCGGATGTATTCAAACCTCTGTCTTCCTCTACAATTTTTACCTTCTACAGCTCTTTCAGTTACCATGGCAGTTAGTCCCTGGTGTCTTAACTGACGTCCTACCATCCTGTCCATTCTCCATCTCATTGTTTCTCATATATCAAAAACTAGATTTGATTGTCTTATTGGTATTGCCGCGATCGTTCTTTGAATAAAAATATGGCATTTCTATTTTGATCGCTATTTTTTATTTTCAATGACCGGTTACGGGCTAGCTGCCCATCTTCAGATCTGTTAGATAAAGTTAAAAATATAATTAACAAGAGAGATATACACTCCTGGAAATTGAAATAAGAACACCGTGAATTCATTGTCCCAGGAAGGGGAAACTGTATTGACACATTCCTGGGGTCAGATACATCACATGATCACACTGACAGAACCACAGGCACATAGACACAGGCAACAGAGCATGCACAATGTCGGCACTAGTACAGTGTATATCCACCTTTCGCAGCAATGCAGGCTGCTATTCTCCCATGGAGACCATCGTAGAGATGCTGGATGTAGTCCTGTGGAACGGCTTGCCATGCCATTTCCACCTGGCGCCTCAGTTGGACCAGCGTTCGTGCTGGACGTGCAGACCGCGTGAGACGACGCTTCATCCAGTCCCAAACATGCTCAATGGGGGACAGATCCGGAGATCTTGCTGGCCAGGGTAGTTGACTTACACCTTCTAGAGCACGTTGGGTGGCACGGGATACATGCGGACGTGCATTGTCCTGTTGGAACAGCAAGTTCCCTTGCCGGTCTAGGAATGGTAGAACGATGGGTTCGATGACGGTTTGGATGTACCGTGCACTATTCAGTGTCCCCTCGACGATCACCAGTGGTGTACGGCCAGTGTAGGAGATCGCTCCCCACACCATGATGCCGGGTGTTGGCCCTGTGTGCCTCGGTCGTATGCAGTCCTGATTGTGGCGCTCACCTGCACGGCGCCAAACACGCATACGACCATCATTGGCACCAAGGCAGAAGCGACTCTCATCGCTGAAGACGACCCGTCTCCATTCGTCCCTCCATTCACGCCTGTCGCGACACCACTGGAGACGGGCTGCACGATGTTGGGGCGTGAGCGGAAGACGGCCTAACGGTGTGCGGGACCGTAGCCCAGCTTCATGGAGACGGTTGCGAATGGTCCTCGCCGATACCCCAGGAGCAACAGTGTCCCTAATTTGCTGGGAAGTGGCGGTGCGGTCCCCTACGACACTGCGTAGGATCCTACGGTCTTGGCGTGCATCCGTGCGTCGCTGCGGTCCGGTCCCAGGTCGATGGGCACGTGCACCTTCCGCCGACCACTGGTGACAACATCGATGTACTGTGGAGACCTCACGCCCCACGTGTTGAGCAATTCGGCGGTACGTCCACCCGGCCTCCCGCATGCCCACTATACGCCCTCGCTCAAAGTCCGTCAACTGCACATACGGTTCACGTCCATGCTGTCGCGGCATGCTACCAGTGTTAAAGACTGCGATGGAGCTCCGTATGCCACGGCAAACTGGCTGACACTGACGGCGGCGGTGCACAAATGCTGCGCAGCTAGCGCCATTCGACGGCCAACACCGCGGTTCCTGGTGTGTCCGCTGTGCCGTGCGTGTGATCATTGCTTGTACAGCCCTCTCGCAGTGTCCGGAGCAAGTATGGTGGGTCTGACACACCGGTGTCAATGTGTTCTTTTTTCCATTTCCAGGAGTGTAGTTACTGATAGAACTATCTTAGTTTACAAAAAGAAATTTTGGAATGTATTAAATGCCACCATACCATATAATCCTTTAGTCGCCGATTCTGTAGAGAAATTCCTCATTCATTACCTTATCAGTCCACCTAATTTTCAACATTCTTCTGTGCCATCGCGTCTCAAATACTCCAAGTCTCTTCTTTTTCCGACTTTCCCACAGTCCATATTTCACTACCATAGAATGCTGCGGCGCTCCAAACGTTCGTTCTCAGAAATTCCTTTCTCAAATTAAGGTCTGTGTTTGATACTAGTAGACGTACCTTGGCCAGGAATGCCCTTTTTGGCAGTGGTGGTCTGCTTTTTATGTCCTCCTTGTTCCGTCCGTCGTGGGTTATTTTGCTGCCTAGTAGCAGAAAGCAACCCTGATGTTTAGTTTCTCACTGTTCTTACTTCTGATACTTCTCTTTACTTTCGTCATTCTTCGATTTACTCTCAATCCATACTTTTTACTCATTGGACTGTTCCTTCCATTCAGTAGATCCTGCAATTCCTCTTCAATTTCGCCGAGGATAGCTATGTCACCAGCGAATCTTATCACTGATATCCTTTCGCCTTGAATTTTAATCCCACTCTTGAACGTTTCGTTTCATTTCTTCTTCGATGTAGGGACTGAACAGTAGGGGCAAAGGACTACATCACTGTCGTACACCCTTTTTAATCCGAGCACTTCGTACTTGGTCGTCCACTCTTATTACTCCCTCTTGGTTCTTGTACATGTTGTACAGGGTGTTTCAAAAATGACCGGTATATTTGAAACGGTAATAAAAACTAAACGAGCAGCGATAGAAATACACCGTTTGTTGCAATATGCTTGGGACAACAGTACATTTTCAGGCAGACAAACTTTCGAAATTACAGTAGTTACAATTGTCAACAACAGATGACACTGCGGTCTGGGAAACTCTATAGTACGATATTTTCCACATATCCACCATGCGTAGCAATAATATGGCGTAGTCTCTGAATGAAATTACCCGAAACCTTTGACAACGTGTCTGGCGGAATGGCTTCACATGCAGATGAGATGTACTGCTTCAGCTGTTCAATTGTTTCTGGATTCTGGCGGTACACCTGGTCTTTCAAGTGTGCCCACAGAAAGAAGTCACAGGGGTTCATGTCTGGCGAATAGGGAGGCCAATCCACGCCGCCTCCTCTATGTTTCGGATAGCCCAAAGCAATCACACGATCATCGAAATATTCATTCAGGAAATTAAAGACGTCGGCCGTGCGATGTGGCCGGGCACCATCTTGCATAAACCACGAGGTGTTCGCAGTGTCGTCTAAGGCAGTTTGTACCGCCACAAATTCACGAAGAATGTCCAGATAGCGTGATGCAGTAATCGTTTCGGATCTGAAAAATGGGCCAATGATTCCTTTGGAAGAAATGGCGGCCCAGACCAGTACTTTTTGAGGATGCAGGGACGATGGGACTGCAACATGGGGCTTTTCGGTTCCCCATATGCGCCAGTTCTGTTTATTGACGAAGCCGTCCAGGTAAAAATAAGCTTCGTCAGTAACCCAAATGCTGCCCACATGCATATCGCCGTCATCAATCCTGTGCACTATATCGTTAGCGAATGTCTCTCGTGCAGCAATGGTAGTGGCGCTGAGGGGTTGCCGCGTTTGAATTTTGTATGGATAGAGGTGTAAACTCTG
This sequence comes from Schistocerca cancellata, assembly GCF_023864275.1. Classification (NCBI taxonomy): domain Eukaryota; kingdom Metazoa; phylum Arthropoda; class Insecta; order Orthoptera; family Acrididae; genus Schistocerca; species Schistocerca cancellata. The sequence goes on along the minus strand of NC_064633.1, from coordinate 573,463,493 downwards.
GCGCATGAGACGATACGTGGACGTTGGTGTCATTTGGACCGCAGCTGCAACACGGCGAACGGAAACCCGAGGCCGCTGTCGGATCACCTGCTGCACTAGCTGTGCGTTGCCCTCTGTGGTTGCCGTACGCGGTCGCCCTACCTTTCCAGCACGTTCGTCCGTCACGTTCCCAGTCCGTTGAAATTTTTCAAACAGATCCTTTATTGTATCGCTTTTCGGTCCTTTGGTTACATTAAACCTCCGTTGAAAACTTTGTCTTGTTGCAACAACACTGTGTTCTAGGCGGTGGAATTCCAACACCAGAAAAATCCTCTGTTCTAAGGAATAAACCATGTTGTCCACAGCACACTTGCACGTTGTGAACAGCACACGCTTACAGCAGAAAGACGACGTACAGAATGGCGCACCCACAGACTGCGTTGTCTTCTATATCTTTCACATCACTTGCAGCGGGATCTGTTGTTGAAAATTGTAACTACTGTCATTTCGAAAGTTTGTCCGCCTGAAAATGTACCGTTGTCCCAAGCATATTGCAACAAACGGTGTATTTCTGTCGCTGCTCGTTTAGTTTTTATTGCCGTTTCAAATATACTGGTCATTTTTGAAACACCCTGTATATTACCGGTATTTCCCTATAGCTTACTCCTGTTTTTGACTCAAATGGCTCTGAGCACAATGGAACTTAACACTACCGTTTTTCCCAAGATTACTACCACCTTGGACCTTTTTCGTTGTCGAACGCTTTTTCCAGGTCGACAGATCCTATGAACGTGTCTTGATTCTTCTTTAGTCCTGCTTCCATTACCAAGCGCAAAGTGAGAATTGCCTCTCTGGTGCCTTTACCTTCCTCAAAGCCAAACTGATCGTCATCCAACACATCCTCAATCCTCTTTTCCATTCTTCTGTGTATTATTCTTGTCAGCAACATGGTTTCATGAGCAGTTAAGCTGATCGTGCGATAATTCTCGCACTTTTCAGCTCTTACAATCTTCGGAATAATGGGGATGATGCTTTTCCGAGAGTCAGATGGTCTATCGCCAGACTCATACACACAACACACCGAAGTGAATCGTCGTTTTTTTTTTGCGATTTCCCTCAATGATTTTCGAAATTCTGATGGAATGTTGTCCATCCTTTCTGCTTCATTTGATTTTTAAGTCTTCCAGAGCTCATTCAAATTCTGATTCTAATACTGGATCTCTTACTCTTCTATATCGATTCCTGTTCCTTCTGCCATCACGTCATCAGACAAGTCGTCCCCCTCATAGACATCTTCATTGTACCCGATCTACCTATCGACTCTCTCCTCTGCAATTAACAGTGGAATTCCCGTCTCACTCTTAATGTTACCACTCTTGCTTTTAATTTCACCGAATGTTGTTCTGACTTTCCTATACGCTGAGTCAGTCCTTCCGACAATCATGTCGTTTTCGATTTCTTCACATTTTTCATGCAGCCATTTCTCCTTAGCTTTCCTACACTTTCTGTTTATTTGATTCATAAATGACTTGTATTTCTGTATGCCTGAATTTACTTGAACATTTTGTACCTTCTTCTTGCATCGATCAACTAAAGTATTTCTTCCGTTACCAATGGTTTCTTCGCAGTTATCTCCTTTATATCAACTTCTGTGATTGGTCTTTTTAGATATATCCCTTTCTGTTCAACTGAACTGCCTACTGAGCTATTCCGTATCGCAGTTTCTATAGCCCCAGAGAACTACAAGCACACCTCTTCATTCCTTAGTACTTCCGTATCTCAGTTCTTTGTGCAATGATTCCTCCTGAAACTTCGCCATACTCTTCATCACAACTAAATTGTGGTCTGAGTCTATGGCTGCTCCTGAGTACACCTTACAATCCAGTATCTGATTTCGGAATCTCTGTTTAACCATGATGTAATCAAACTGGAATCTTTCCGTACCTCCCTGTCTTTTCCAAGTATACATCCTCCGCTTGTGATTCCTGAACAGAGTGTTTCCTATTACTCGGTGAAATTTATTGCAGAACTCAATTAATCTTTCTCCTCCCTCGTTACTAGTACCAGGCCCATATTCTTCCCTAAAATGTTTGTCTCTCTTTACATACTGAATTAGTCGTTCAATATCCACATATACTTTCTCTATCTCTTCGTCTTCGGCTTTTGATATCGAAATGTATACCTAAACTATCGTTGTCGTTGTTGGTTTGCTGTCGATCCCGATGAGAACCATCCTATCACTGAATTGTTCACAGTAACTTACTCAATGCCCTACCTTCCTATTCATAAGGAACCCTACTCCTAATATACCGTTTTACGTTGCTGTCGATATTACCCTATAACCATCTGACCAGAAATCCTTGTCTTCTTTCCATTTGACTTCACTGACCGCCACTGCATATAGATTGAGCCTTATCATCTCCCTTTTTAGATTTTCCAGCTTCCCTACCACGTACAAACTGCTGACATTGCACGGCCCGACTCGTACAACTTTATCCTTTCGATGGTTATGGAATCCTTTTCTCATAGTCACCTCCCCCTTGGTGGTCTCCCGCCGGAAATTCGTATGGGCGACTAAAACAATGGAGAGATCATCGTGACACTTTTCGATTACAGGCCACATGTAGTGTGGATAGACATTGTGTGGTTTCCATTGCCTTCTGCAGCCCCATGCCATTGACAATTGCTGAGTCTTCCGCCTTCAGGAGCGGTTCCCGCCCCAAGAGCAAGAGAGTGCCCACCCCTCCGCCCTCTCTGACAAGACTTTTTATGCCGGAAGTCTTCGGCGGCCACTGCTGATGATTTTTATTCACAGTTTAAAAGGTGGCGCCGTTCGAACTCGGGACCTGCTGACGTTCTGATTACTAATCAAAGACGCTACACCTAGACCCTAATGTATGACATAAATTTCGACTCGATATGCCTACCTGTTCCTGAGAGAAATGGTTCTGGACAGTCGGACGGAGAGACAAAGTCATCGTCTAAGGGTCCCTTTTTTACCGATCGTGGTACGGAACCATAAATAATGAAAACAGGCACCCCTGAAAAGAGGCACACGGAGAAGAACAGTGCTACAATAATGTTGACTGGTGCTCTCTCTCTATCTCTCAGACACACACACACACACACGCACACGCACACGCACACGCACTCCTTGACACTTGGACCACAAAACGATCACGTTTTACAATGTTTCTGGGTGCATTACGTACCCTCAGATGGCGAAAGGTGGGAACACGTAATACATAGCTAGCAGTAGGTGCTCGTGAAGTGTTTCTTTTTGCCCTCAAATCACTAATTAAGTTCCCTTAATTACCGGCATAACTTTCAAGCAATTAAAGCTTTAAAGAAAGCAGACCTTTCACTGAGCCGTGCGAGATTAGCCGAGCGGTCTGGGGCGCTGCAGTCATGGACTGTGCGGCTGGTCCCGGCGGAGGTTCGAGTCCTCTCTCAGGCATGGGTGTGTGTTTGTCCTTAGGATAATTTAGTTTAAGTAGTGTGTAAGCTTAAGGACTGATGACCTTAGCAGTTAAGTCCCACAAGATTTCACACACATTTGAACATTTGAACCTATCACTGATCAGTTTGAAACGGCATTTGTCCTTTTCCCACTCTTTATCCGGCTATGAAAACAAAAATCCACTATGTAATTTCCAGGGAGTAATGTTTTCGCTCTGCACGAACATTGGACCAAAAATAATGGTTCTTCATTAACACTTACACCAGTCAGTCTATGCCTTCTCTCGCACTGGCGTGGTCCTTAGGCGCTCACACTCCAGTGATCGCATAATTAGTGCTGCAACTTGCGGCGAGTAACAGCTTAGCCCGTCCTTTATCGCGCCGCCGGTCCTTCCAAAGAGTAGCCCGCTCAGCCCCGGCGGCCGCCACGTGACCCGCGGCCCTGGTCCACGTGACTGCCACGGACTCCCTCGCTGTCCTTCCTCGCGCTGCCCCAGGCCCTCACGGCTAATTGCCCCTCTGCTGCCGGCGCCACTCTCTTCCCCCTTGCCCCTGACCAGCCGCGCCTCATCGCGTAATTCTCTCCCGGCACAGCGGCCGCAACTCGGCTTTCTCGGCCAATATCGATTGCACGGCTGCCTTGTCTTGTGGTCGCGCCGCTCGCCGACGCGGGGGTGTCTGTTTCTCCCGCTGCCCCCCCTTCCCCCCCCCACTACACCGCGAGTCGAAAAACCTGCTCTCCAACGTCTCCGTCCCTTGACATTTCTAGGCAACAACTTCGCGGACCGTAGTGAGACGCGCTGCTAAACCCGCAGGACAGGACAAGTAGTAGCAATTGTGGAAGGGGGCCAGAACGAGCGGCTGTCAGTTACACTCCAAACATAACACTTTATTTAGTTGTCCAAAAATTACAGCGCAACTACTGAGCTTGACTATCGACAGAAAAGTATTTAATTCTAAAACGGCTGACAGCCCTTGAATTACGAGGGCAGTTCAATAAGTAATGCAACACTTTTTTTTTTCTCGGCCAATTTTGGTTGAAAAAACCGGAAATTTCTTGTGGAATATTTTCAAACATTCACGCTTCTTCTCGTATAGTTTCATTGACTTCCGACAGGTGGCAGCGCTGTACGGAGCTGTTAAAATGGCGTCTGTAACGGATGTGCGTTGCAAACAATGGGCAGTGATCGAGTTTCTTTTGGCGGAAAACCAGAGCATCTCAGATATTCATAGGCGCTTGCAGAATGTCTACGGTGATCTGGCAGTGGACAAAAGCACGGTGAGTCGTTGGGCAAAGCGTGTGTCATCATCGCCGCAAGGTCAAGCAAGACTGTCTGATCTCCCGCGTGCGGGCCGGCCGTGCACAGCTGTGACTCCTGCAATGGCGGAGCGTGCGAACACACTCGTTCGAGATGATCGACGGATCACCATCAAACAACTCAGTGCTCAACTTGACATCTCTGTGTCTTCACTTCAGCGTGTTCGTAGGCACAAAAATCAGAACGAACTTCTCCTTCTTCATGACAACGCAAGACCTCACAGAAGTCTTCGCACCCGAGAGGAGCTCACAAAACTTCAGTGGACTGTTCTTCCTCATGCACCCTACAGCCCCGATCTCGCACCGTCGGATTTCCATATGTTTGGCCCAATGAAGGACGCAATCCGTGGGAGGCACTACGCGGATGATGAAGAAGTTATTGATGCAGTACGACGTTGGCTCCGACATCGACCAGTGGAATGGTACTGTGCAGGCATACAGACCCTCGTTTCAAGGTGGCGTAAGGCCGTAGCATTGAATGGAGATTACGTTGAAAAATAGTGTTGTGTAGCTAAAAGATTGGGGAATAACCTGGTGTATTTCAATGCTGAATAAAACAACCCCTGTTTCAGAAAAAAAATGTGTTGCATTACTTATTGAACTGCCCTCGTAATTACAACTGCTATAATAATTTTTTTTTGAGACAGAAGACTCTAGGCTTTAACCTTAATACTATTTAAGGTGCCGGCCGTTGTGGCCGAGCGTTTCTAGGCGCTTCAATATGGAACCGAGCGACCGCTACGGTCGCAGGTTCGAATCCTCCCTGAGGCATGGATGTGTGTGATGTCCTTAGGTTAGTTAGGTTTAAGTAGCTCTAAGTTCTAGGGGACTGATGACCACAGATGTTAAGTCCCATAGTGCTCAGAGCCATTTGAACCATTTTTTGTTGCTTCCAGGAATACCGCCTACAGTGAAACATCTACCAACCAAGGGGACAACGTGAAGAGATGTGGCTTCAGTAATTAAATCACCACTCAACTTTCATGTCCAAGGGTCGGAAGCCACGAACCTCATAGCACTCGGAACAGCCCCCACGTGCTCCGACACTGCGTAGAGACCGCCAGCGGGCCCGGCCGACTGCGCTGCACGGAGACTTGCTCGCAGATTCGCTCCAACCGACCGACTGGCTGTACACCGCCAAGCCGGAACTACAACCACCAGACCAAAGACGGTGTACGGTGCAAATATCCACACACACCGCTGCTTCCACACGTAGAAAGAGGAAGAACCACGGCATAACAGCAATAACTGCGGGAAACCAAACGGAGAGTAACAGACAAGTTTTAAAGCAATGCATAAGCCGGGGTCAGCACGGCTCGCCTTGTTTACTGGCTTACAACGAGGTTAGGACGTCCGCACACGGAGCTACCCAAAAGGAACTGGAACTGGCTGGCGACTCAACTCGTATCGCTCGTTACCGACTTCTAAGCAATACAGTTCCGCACACAACGCAACTCTGAACAGATGGAAAGTTTGTTGACGTGTGCGAGCGTAGAGGCAGACGGCTGCGCTTGTCATGGCGCTCGAGCATACTTTCGTGGCACTCCGTACCTCGAGTACAGGGAAGGTGCGATGTCGCCCTAATATTACAAATGAAATGGAAAAACATATATTTGGGGCTCATCATCTACATCCGTAGTCCGCACATCCACTGTGAAGTACACTACTGGCCATTAAAATTGCTTCACCACGAAGGTGACGTGCTACAGACGCGAAATTTAACCGACAGGAAGAAGATGATGTGATTTGCAAATGGTTAGCTTTTCAGAGCATTCACACAATGTTGGAGCCGGTAGCGACACCTACAACGTGCTGACATGAGGAAAGTTTCTAACCGATTTCTCATACACAAACAGCAGTTGACCGGCGTTGCCTGGTGAAACGTTGTTGTGATGCCTCGCGTAAGGAGGAAAAATGCTTACCATCACGTTTCCAACTTTGATAAAGAACGCATTGTAGCCTATCGCGATTGCGGTTGATAGTATCGCGACATTGCTGCTCGCGTTGGTCGAGATCCAATGACTATTAGGAGAATATGAAATCGGTAGGGTCATGAGGGTAATACGGAACGCCGCGCTGGATCCCAACGGCCTCGTATCACTAACAGTCGAGATGACAGGGATCTTATCCGAATGACTGTAACAGATCGTGCAGCCACGTCTCGATCCCTGAGTCAACAGATGGGGACCTTTGCAAGACAACAACCATCTGCACGAACAGTTCACAGCATGGACTATCGGCTCGGAGACCATGCCTGCGGTTACCCTTGACGCTGCATCACAGACAGGACCGCCTGTGATGGTGTACTTAACGACGAACCTGGGTAGACGAATGGCAAAACGTCTTTTTTTCGGATGAATCCAGATTATGTTTACAGTATCATGATGGTCGCATCCGTGTTTGGTGACACCGCAGTGAACACACATTGGAAGCGTGTATTCGTCATCGCCATACTGGCGTATCACCTGGCGTGATGGAATGGGGTGCCATTGGTTACACGTTTCGGTCACCTCTTGTCGGCATTGACGGCACTTTGAACAGCGGACATTACATTTCAGATGTGTTATGACCCGTGGCTCTACCCTTCATTCGATCCCTGCGAAACCCTACATTTCAGCAGGATAATGCACGACCGCATGTTGCAGGTCCTGTACGGGCCTTTCTGGATACAGAAAACGTTCGACTGTTGCCCTGGCCAGCACATTCTCCAGATATGTCACCAACTGAAAACGTCTGGTCAGTGGTGGCCGAGAAACTGGCTTGTCACAATACGCCAGTCACTACACTTGATGAACTGTGGTATCGTGTTGAAGCTGCAAGGGCAGGTGTACCTATACACACCATCCAAGCCCTGTTTGACTCAATGCCCAGGCGTATCAGGGCCGTTATTACGGCCTGAGGTGGTTGTTCTGGGTACTGATTTCTCAGGATCTATGCACCCAAATTGCGTGAAAATGTAATCACATGTCAGTTCTAGTATAATATATTTGCCCAATGAATACCCGTTTAACATCTGCATTTCTTCTTGGTGTAGCAATTTTAATCGCCAGTAGTGTATATGGCAGATGATACTTCCCATTCTTTCACGTATTACATCTGCATCTGCGTCTATTAACTATACTTCTCAAGACATCTTACGGTGTGCGGTGGAGGGTACTTTACGTACCACTGTCCCTTCCCCCCGCGCCCTCCCACTCCACCCCAACCCCCTCCATTTCAGTTCGGATGATTCAGCAGGAATCTCTCTAAGTTTTCGTTTGTGCTCTTTTCGTGAGATGTGAGGACTCACTATATTGGTTGACTCTTCTAGGAAAGCACGCTCTAAGAATTTTAACAGTAAATCAAACCATGATGCAGAACGCCTCTCTTGCAGCGTCTGCCACTGGACTTGGCTGAAAATTTCCGTGACCCTTTCATCCTTACTAAATCAACTCGTAACGAAATGCGCTGCTCTTCTTTGGATCTTCTCTATTTCCTCTATCAGTCATGTCTGCCACGTAGCCCACACTGACGAGCAGCATTCAAGTACTGGTCGAACGAGGGTTTCGACAGCTACCTCAGTCTGGCACTTACCTTACCTGCGATTAGTGTTATGTCGACATTCAACTTTACACCGTTCCGCACGCATACTCCTAGATATTTTGTGGGAGTAATTGATTCTAGTTAAGGTTCAGCAATCGTGTAATCATATAATAATGTGACTTTCTACATCTACATCTACATAGATACTCCGCAAGATACAGCACGATGCCTGGCGGAGGGTACCCTGTACCACTACTAGTGGTTTCTTTTCCTGTTCCACTCGCAAATAGTGAGGGAAAAACGACTGTCTATATACCTCCGTATAAGCCCTAATTTCTCGTATCTTACCTTCAAGGTCCTTAAGCGCAATGTATGTTGGTGGCAGTAGAACCGTTCGACTTCAAATGTCGATTCTCTAATTCTTCTCAATAGTGTTTCTCGGAAGCAACGTTGCCTACCCTCCAGGGATTCCCATTTGAGTTCCCAAAGCATCTGTGTAACACTTACGTGTTGTTGCAAAATGCTGGCAACCAGTCTAGTAGTCTCTGAACTGCCTCGACGTCTTCCCCCAAACCGCTCTTCTATGATTCCGAACACTAGAGCAGTACTCAAGAACAGGTCGCACCGGTGTCCTATAAGAGGTCTCCTTTACTGGTGAACCACTCTTTCCTAAAAATTTTCCAATAAACCGAAAACGATCGTTCGCCTTGCCTATCACGGTCCTCACACGCTCGTTCCATTTCACATCGCTTTGCAGCGTTAAACCCAGATACACTCCTGGAAATTGAAATAAGAACACCGTGAATTCATTGTCCCAGGAAGGGGAAACTTTATTGACACATTCCTGGGGTCAGATACATCACATGATCACACTGACAGAACCACAGGCACATAGACACAGGCAACAGAGCATGCACAATGTCGGCACTAGTACAGTGTATATCCACCTTTCGCAGCAATGCAGGCTGCTATTCTCCCATGGAGACGATCGTAGAGATGCTGGATGTAGTCCTGTGGAACGGCTTGCCATGCCATTTCCACCTGGCGCCTCAGTTGGACCAGCGTTCGTGCTGGACGTGCAGACCGCGTGAGACGACGCTTCATCCAGTCCCAAACATGCTCAATGGGGGACAGATCCGGAGATCTTGCTGGCCAGGGTAGTTGACTTACACCTTCTAGAGCACGTTGGGTGGCACGGGATACATGCGGACGTGCATTGTCCTGTTGGAACAGCAAGTTCCCTTGCCGGTCTAGGAATGGTAGAACGATGGGTTCGATGACGGTTTGGATGTACCGTGCACTATTCAGTGTCCCCTCGACGATCACCAGTGGTGTACGGCCAGTGTAGGAGATCGCTCCCCACACCATGATGCCGGGTGTTGGCCCTGTGTGCCTCGGTCGTATGCAGTCCTGATTGTGGCGCTCACCTGCACGGCGCCAAACACGCATACGACCATCATTGGCACCAAGGCAGAAGCGACTCTCATCGCTGAAGACGACACGTCTCCATTCGTCCCTCCATTCACGCCTGTCGCGACACCACTGGAGGCGGGCTGCACGATGTTGGGGCGTGAGCGGAAGACGGCCTAACGGTGTGCGGGACCGCAGCCCAGCTTCATGGAGACGGTTGCGAATGGTCCTCGCCGATACCCCAGGAGCAACAGTGTCCCTAATTTGCTGGGAAGTGGCGGTGCGGTCCCCTACGGCACTGCGTAGGATCCTACGGTCTTGGCGTGCATCCGTGCGTCGCTGCGATCCGGTCCCAGGTCGACGGGCACGTGCACCTTCCGCCGACCACTGGCGACAACATCGATGTACTGTGGAGACCTCACGCCCCACGTGTTGAGCAATTCGGCGGTACGTCCACCCGGCCTCCCGCATGCCCACTATACGCCCTCGCTCAAAGTCCGTCAACTGCACATACGGTTCACGTCCACGCTGTCGCGGCATGCTACCAGTGTTAAAGACTGCAATGGAGCTCCGTATGCCACGGCAAACTGGCTGACACTGACGGCGGCGGTGCACAAATGCTGCGCAGCTAGCGCCATTCGACGGCCAACACCGCAGTTCCTGGTGTGTCCGCTGTGCCGTGCGTGTGATCATTGCTTGTACAGCCCTCTCGCAGTGTCCGGAGCAAGTATGGTGGGTCTGACACACCGGTGTCAATGTGTTCTTTTTTCCATTTCCAGGAGTGTATTTAAACGATTCGACTGTGTCAAGCAGGACACTAGTAATACTGTATTCGAACATTACAGGTTTGTCCTTCGTACGTATCCGCATTAATTTACATCTCTCCACATTCAGAGCTAGTTGCCATTTATTACACCAACTAGAAATTTTTGCTAAGTCGTCTTGCATCTTCCTACAGTCACTCAATTCCGATACCTTGCCGTACACCACGGCATCATCAGCAAACGACCAAAGATTTCTGCCCACCCTGTCCACCAAATCATTTATGTGTATAGAAAAAAGCAGCGGTCCTATCACTCTTCCCGGCGCACTTCTGATGTTACCCTTCTCTCTGATGAAGATTCGCCGTCGAGGACAACATATTACTTTCTATTACTTAAGAAGTCTTCGAGCCACTAGAAATATGGAATCTGCCTGTTGCCCTTCATCCATAGTCCGCAGTATATCATGTGAGAAAAGGACAAGCTGAGTTTCGCACGAGCGATGCTTTCTAAAACCGTGGTGGTTCGTGGACATGAGCTTCTCAGTCTCAAGCAAGTTTATTGTATCCGAACTGAGAATATGTTCAAGAATTCTGCAGCAAGCAGAATTTTGTGGGTCCGTTCTTTTAGTGTTCTTATGTAGTGAAGTCACCTGCGCTTTATTCCAGTCGGTTGGGACTTTTTGCTGGACGAGAAGATCACGACAAATACAGGCTAAGTAAGGGGCCAATGCCGTATAGTACTCTTTGTAAAATCGAATTGGGATTCCATCCGGACCTGGTGACTTATTTGCTTTCAGGTCTTTCAGTTGTTTCTCTACGAGAAAGATGCTTATTAGTATGTCGCCTATATGGGAGTCTGTCTGATGGTCAAATGACGGAATGTTTGGATGCCTTTCTCCCTGCTTACGCTAAATGCGTTACATTTGTTTATATTGAGGCTCTGCCCGCATTTCGGTACAATTTTCTAGCTTCGCGACTTCTCTGTATCCGCGAAAATACTCGTGAAACTTAAGGGCGAGATGGATAAGATAAGCTGTTACAAACTGGGTGTAAATTACTGAAAATGTCTGAGCACGGTCCCAGGGACCTCCCAGTAGTGTTACAGGAAGTTCGAGTCACGTGGCGTGGGGTCGCCGTGACAATAGCATCAAGTGGGACTGGCTCCATAACACGTGTCAGTTGAAGGAACAGGAAAAAAGCAGAGTCCATCAACCAGTGAGCAGTTATGGTGCGTTATTCATTGAAACATGGGTCTGAGACAACATCTGGATGGTTTTACAGGAAGAAAAATCCGAAGGAAACTGGTAGAAGGACGAAATGTTACAAGCGTAGTCCAACAGTTTAGTGTCGTCCACAGAACCGTTTCAAGCGCTTGGGGAGCGTTCCGAACGACAAGCGCCCGAAGGAGAGGAGACGGTCGACCACGGTCAACTCCAGCGGTAACGACCGCTACGTTGTGCAACTGGCAAGAAGAGACGCACGTGAAACAGCGAGTGCATTTGTAGTAACATTTGACAGCACTGCAAGGCACGCAGTCTTTCGCTGCGGAGGGGGACGCCGACTGCGTGCGCTGGTCTCTTTGCCCGATGGCCAGAGTGCTGTGTTCCCGTCGCACTCGTACAGTGGCGACACCGTTTCCGATGGTGCCGAGAGCGTAGGGACTGGACCGATAAGGGGCGGGGTCGCGTTCTGTTCTCGGATGAGAGCAGATTCACTCTGACTAGTGACTGTAGGCGTACCGTCATGCGACGAGAAGTTGGAGCACGTAATGCATCCAGGAACATCGTCGAACATGCTGGTACAGGTGTTACGGTGTGGGGAGCCACGATGTGCCATGAGTCATGGCCCATGACCTCCAAATGTTTCAAAACGGTGCTGACACCGGTTAGCCTTATTGAGAAATGTACTTGGTAAGTGACTGCACAGCACGCGGCTGCGGGCGTAGGAGGACCAGACACATTTAAGGGTACAATATAACAACCTTTTTGGCGTTCGTTTGATAATAAATGTGCAACTAGTCGCTTTTTTAACGATTTATTCAACCATGAACATGTTTTCGAGTCACTACAGGCTCATCTTCAGATGAAGGTGTTAGAGAAACATTGTCTTGTGGACCAAGTGCAGCTAGATGTAGTGCTTGTGTTGACTACACTGCCTTGTAGTATCCACATCAGATTGCTTCTTATAACGTGCATCGTTACGCTGTGTACACAATAAACACAGTTTGTAGCTACACTTGGTTTTACACTGGCTCACAGGAACGCCAGTTTAAATCACAGTCGCAGTTCGTCATCCACAATGAGTATACTGAAAAATACCCTTTTTGCTTCCTTTATTTAGCACAACACAATAGAATAATATCGCGCCACACTGGTATTAGCATAGGTATTCAGACCCAAAAACCGGTTCTTAATCGGTAAATTTTACCTAACTAAAATACAACAATAAAATGACAAACTAAAACTGTCAGTATACACTACTGGCCATTAAAATTGCCACACCAAGAAGAAATCCAGACGATAACCGGTTATTCATTGTACAAATATATTATACTAGAACTGACATGTGATTACATTTTCACGCAATTTGGGTGCGTACTTCCTGGGAAATCAGTACCCAGAACAACCACTTCTGGCCGTAATACGCCTGGCCATTGAGTCAAACAGAGCTTGGATGGCGTGTACAGGTACACCTTCCCATGCAGCTTCAACACGGTACCACAGTTCATCAAGAGTAGTGACTGGCATATTGTGCCGAGCCAGTTGCTCGGCCATCATTGACTGGACGTTTTTAACTGGTGAGAGATCTGGAGATTGTGCTGGCCAGGGCAGCACTCGAATATTTACTGTATTCAGAAAGGCCCGTACAGGACCTGCAATATGCGGTCGTGCATTATCCTGCTGAAATATAGGGTTTCGCAGGGATCGATAGAAGGGTAGAGCCACGGGTCGTAACACATCTGAAATGTAACGTCCACTGTTCAAAGTGCCGTCAATGCGAACAAGAGGTGACCGTGACGTGTAACCAATGGCACCCCATTCCATCACGCCAGGTGATACGACAGTATGGCGATTACGAATACATGCTTCCAACGTGCGTTCACCGCGATGTCGCCATACACGGATGCGACCGTCATGATGCTGTAAAGAGAACCTGGATTCATCCGAAAAACGACGTTTTGCCATTCGTGCACCCAGGTTCGTCATTGACTACACCGTCGCAGGTGCCCCTGTCTGTGATGCAGCGTCAAGGTAACCGCAGCCATGGTCCCCGAGCTGATAGTCCATGCTGCTGCAAATGTCGTCGAACTGTTCGTGCAGATGGTTGTTGTCTTGCAAACGTCCCCATATGTTGACTCAAGGATCGAGACGTGGCTGCACGATCCGTTACAGCCATGCGGATAAGATGCCTGTCATCTCGACTGCTAGTGATACGATGCCGTTGGGATCCAGCACGGCGTTCCGTATTACCCTCCTGAACCCACCGATTCCATATTCTGCTAACAGTCATTGGATCTCGACCAACGCGAGCAGCAATGTCGCGATGCGATAAATCGCAATGGCGATAGGCTACAATCAGACCTTTACCAATGTCCGAAACGTGATGGTACGCATTTCTGCTCCTTACACGAGCCATCACAACAACGTTTCACCAGGCAACGCCGGTCCACTGCTGTTTGTGTGTGAGAAATCGGTTGGAAACTTTCCTCATGTCAGCACGTTGTAGGCGTCGCCACCGGCGCCAACCTTTTGTGAATGCTGTGAAAATCTAATCATTTGCATATCACAGCATCTTCTTCCTGTCGGTTAAATTTCGCGTGTGTAGCACATCATCTTTGTGGTGTAGCAGTTTTAATGGCCAGTAGCGTAATAATAACCTTTTTGCGTTTATCTGGTTAGAGAAACATTGTCTTGTGGACCAAGTGTAGGTAGATGTAGTGCTTATAACGTGCATTTTTACGCTATGTACACAATAAATGTAGTATGTGGCTGTACTTGGTTTTACACTGGCTCACAGGAACGCCAGTTTAAATCACAGTCGCAGTTCTTCATCCACAATGGATATACTGAAAAATACCCTTTTTGCTTCCTTTATTTAGCACAACACAATAGCATATCACGCCACACTGGTATTAGCATAGGTATTCAGACACAAAAACTGGTTCTTAACTGGCAAATCTTATCTAAAAAAAACCATAACAATAAAATGAAAAATTGAAACTGTCAATATATTAAATTCATAGTTCGGAGCCATCGGCGATTAGCTCGTGAAAGATAACACACAATAATTTTTAAAAAAAAGGTTCAAATGGGTGTGAAATCTTATGGGACTTAACTGCTAAGGTCATCAGACTCTAAGGTTACACACGACTTAACTTAAATTATCCTAAGGACAAACACACACATCCATGCCCGAGGGAGAACTCGAACCTCCACCGGGAGCATCCGCACAGTCCATGACTGCAGCACCTTAGGCCGCATAATTATTATAAGCTTAAATTCTTAAGAAAGATAGAATATTTGTATATCAATGGTTCAACGCAAAACAGGATGATTCTTGTAACGTGAACAAACAGGCACAGCTAGTGAAATTATACCGCATCTGAATTTAAACATCAGCTTCAAATAAAAAATCACAGTTCGGTACTCAAGTTAATCTTCAGAAGGATACAACCAATGCCTTACCAAGGGGACTTCAAGCATGACACGATTCAACTGCATTATCCTAGAGAAAAATAGAAAAAACAAGATCTTTCAAACAGCAATTTTGGTTTTTTCTGTTCTACAGCCTGATGGGCCCAGCAGAATCATACACCTCTATTTCCTCTTACTTAAAATAGCATGATTTACAACTGATGATTTTTCTCAAGGAAGGCGCTCTTTCGTTAACACTGTGTCGCTGCATTCCGGTCCCTTGAGAGAGCGTAGGCCCCACTGACGGCGCCCGACCACACCGACGCATGAGGCAGCCTCGGGCGCCACGCAGCGAGACAAGCTGCACTCTACAGCATTTAGAAAAACGGATAAATTTACAGTCAAGTGTTGTGACTCTTGTGAAGCTGTCAACCTTTTACTCGGTCCTAAGACGGCAAACGTTGAATTAATTGATCAGAGAAACCAATTATTTCGGTAAATACCACACAGATAATATTGTGGCTCTTACAGACGAACTTTCAGACAAGGAGGTGACTAGTTACGACTAGTCGGCTTGTACCTTTCGTCTTTACATAACCACAGTGCAAAAAGATAGGATATTAGTATCTAATTGTACAACTCAAGTTTCAGAAGCACTGGGAGATTAAGAGGCTTATCTAACCTAAGTAACCGAATACCAGTAACGTGCAGCAAACAGATAATCACACCTCCCAGATTGAATGTAGTTTAACAATCACTGACAGAACTACAGGGACTTAGCGTTTTTCATTGACTTCACGGCAAAACATTTTAAATGCTATGTTCCTGAAACGGGCATAGAAAACTCATTTTAAAGGGGACACAAACTGAAACTTCCTGGCAGATTAAAAATGTTCGCCGGACGGAGACTCGAAGTCGGGACCTTTGCCTTTGGCTACCACTAGGCTACCCAAGCACGACTCACGTCCGTTCCACCCCCCACCCCCACCCCCCCCTCTCACACATTTACTTCTGCCAGTACCTCGTCTCCTACCTTCCAGACTTCACAGAATCTCTCCTGACAACCAGCTTGGGTAGCTCAGATGGTAGAGTACTTGCCGGCGGAAGGCAAAGGTCCCGAGTTCGAGTCTCGGTCCGGCACACAGTTTTAATCTGCCAGGAAGTTTCACATCAGCGCACATTTCGCTGCAGAGTGAAAATCTCATTCTGGACAACAAACTGATTTAAATATATGTAGCAGTATAGAGGGGCAGAGGTCGGGCACAGCTGAGCCAGAAAGTAAAGTAGTGCAATCACAACATGGCACATAGTTTCCAACAGAAAAATAGCTACCAACAATTGCGCATTTCGGAGAACAGAACTTAAAACGGCTCCCAGCTATACTGAAGAGCCAAAGAAACTGGTACACCTAATATCCTGCAACGTCCCCGCGAGCACGCAGAAGTGACGCAAAACGAAGTATTTAAACTCAGAAGAATGTTTCTGGGGCCACTCTGTAGCAATTATGGACATGTAAGGTGTCACATTGTCCTGCTGGATTTCTCCAAGTCCGTCGGAATGCACAATGGACAACAGTGGATGCAGGTGGTCAGACAGGACGCTTAGTTCGTACCATCTGTCAGAGTCGTATGTAGACGCATCAGGGTTCCCATACCACTCCAAATGCACACGCCCCACACCATTATAGAGTCTCCACCAGCTTGAACAGTACACTGCTGATATGCTGGGTCCATGGATTCATGAGGTTGTCTCCATACCCATACATGTCCATCCGCTCGATACAACTTGAAAAGGAACTCGACCGACCAGGCAAAGCCTGCTTTCGGCCGGTGAGCGGCGAGGACGTCTTGTCTACGTCCAGTCCGCAGAGTCGCGAGCGCGCGTAGTTTGTTTACTTCCTCGCCGCAGCTAATGCTCGCGTCCGTTGACATTGAGTCGCCACGGCTCATTCGTACAGAAAAGCTACCGTCAAGATCAGCTTCCAGCCCGACTACGCACGACCACGAGCCTTTGAAGTCGAACGATTCATCCGTGACTAAGTTCAAATACCAACACAGCACATCATCGGTATCCACCTATCCATCACAAGTAGCGTCGTTTATGTCAAGATGACGAGTTAAGTCACGCAGTTGTGAACAGATGCGCGAACACTCTCAAGTTCGAACACTCCGATGGTCACATCGGAGAGGTTACTGTTGACCATGCTGGACTAGGATTACGCACACTAAGAGTCTTGGAACTCCCTCTCGGAGTGCCACCGGACGTAGTTACCTCAGCTTTCCGCCCTTATGGGACGGTAATTAGCCACGTGGCCGAAAAATGGAACACCTTCGAGACGTGCCTGGTCCTCAACGGCGTCCGACAAGTGAAAATTGAATTAAAGAAACATGTGCCATCCTACTTAGCAATAGGTGACTGTCGAACAATAGTCATGTACGACGGACAACCTCGTACTTGTTCTGGTTGCGGCCAGGAGGGTCATGTGCGCTCGGCGTGTATTCAACGTCGGGTTACACAAATTCCATTACATGACACAGCACCACCTCCTACGCTCACGGCCCTCCCCCTCAATTACGCAGTGGTGACACGATCGACCGTCATGACAGACGACAAACCACTTGGCAGACAGGAAGCGTTAGAATGCACACCTGTCGCCAATCCTGGATTGACCGACAACATTACGGTGTCCGCAGAGATTGAAAAACGCCGCCCATCGACTCCACATGAAGATTCGGACGAGAGAATGGAACTCGACGCTAGGGCTGTACCGATCTCTGCCTTTCTCCCTGAGGGGGATGCGATACGCGAACCACAAACTCTTTAGGACACAGAAAACCACGTCCGCAAACAAAGGTCACCGAGAAAACATAAAAAGCGACGTCGCACACCCTCAGATGATTGCCTCCAGCGGACGTCTTCTCCAGTTGACGGCCGACGAAACGACGAGGAAAATGGATGACACAGGATCGCCCTCACCTGTCACTTTGTCTGATTTTGACAAACCCGATTTCGCTCTCTCGGGCAAACACATGGCAAGCACAGCGCCCGCCGTTGGTACACAACCGGAAACAACTGCGGATTCACCCTTAGTCACTCAGCCCACAAGTGTTCTACCGCAGCCACCGTTAACTTACGGACCTTGGGCGGATGACACTGAAGACGATTCTACGCCCGCTGTGGTGGATGAGGAGAGGGGTCTCTCCTCCCACACCTCGGCCCCTCCCGAAGAGCAACAGATGACGGCGCGGACGCGGCCAGCAGATCACAGGCCCCACCTTTTACGGCGACACTGACGGCGGCCCCCACCGCAGGAGACGATCTGCAGACCTATCGCTTAACGACCATCAACATTAACACCATTCGGACACGTACGAAGTTGTCGCTGCTCCAAGACATGCTCAATGCAGCAGACGTTGACATTGTCTTTCTCCAAGAAGTCTTCGTCGCAGATTTCCCGCGTTTGTATGGTTATACGGCTCATGTGTCCCACACCTCGCCAACTAACAGTGGAGTCGCAGTTCTCCTCAGAGAGGGCCTCGAGGCGGACGAAGTCCGATATCTCCCCGAAGCTAGAGGAATGGCCGTAACGGTGGAAGGCGTCCGGTTTATCAATGTGTACGCCCCTTCCGGAACGAATCGCCGTCGTGACCGATCGCTCTTCTTCGCAGAAGGAATAGCACCGCTTTTTCAGGGCAGGCACGATGACTTGATATTAGGGGGCGATTTCAATTGCACCCAAGCACCTAAAGATCAGCTGCCACGCCATTTACCGTGCCCCGAACTTGGGACACTCATCGGCGATCTCCAGCTGGTAGATACATGGGAACATGTCCGAGGAAATAGACCGGGATACACCCGTTTCACGAGTCACTCGTCTAGTCGCATCGATAGGATTTACGTCTCCCGTTCTCTCGCGGCAACTGTGAGTGACGCGGAGGTGTGGCCAGTAGCCTTTTCTGATCACGAGGCCTATATATGTGCCGCCACTCTTCGTCGCCAACGGGTGTGGCGCAGCCGACATCCCTGGAAATTAAACCTTGCTCATCTCGCTTCTCCGGATTGTCGACGCGCCATCGAAGACACGTGGAGTTTGTGCGTCCGCAGCCTCCCGACGTATCCTACATCGATTAGTTGGTGGTTAACCTACGCCAAGCCGCCCCTACGGCGAACCTATATTACGTATGGTCGTGAGACTGCTGCTTGGAGGCGGCAGACCCTGGATTTTTATTTCACCGTCCTTCGCGAATGCGCCTCCTTGCCACCCACACCGGAACGACAGCTGACAGTTCAGCGTGCGAAAGCACAGATCGTAGCCCATATGCGCCGACACCTCGAAGGGACGATCGTCCGAGCGCGAACACAAGACAGACTCGCAACGGAACGACCCACCATGTACCACGTCATCCGAGAACGTACACTGCGAAGACGGGCGCTGAACCATGCCATCACCACTGAGGACGGCCGTCATCACACCACACAACGCGGTATTGCTGCAGCCTTCTTCGACCATCGCGCACGACTTTATTCTGCTCAATGTTCCGACCCGACGACGGTGACAGCAGTCTCACAACTGGTTTACGGCGTTGTCCCACATGATTTACAAACTGAATTATTGAACGACATTACGGAAGACGAAGTTATCGACCCCATCGGTAAAGGAGCGGCGAATAAGTCTCCTGGCTCCGACGGGCTCCCTGTGGAGTTTTGTAGAACTTTCCAGTATTTACTGGCTCCCAAGTTGACAGACATCTGTCGGGAGCTTATGTCCCCCGCGGTGCCGCTCCCTGCGACCTTCGTAGAAGGAATAATTATACTGGTTCACAAACCTAAAGGTGGGGTTCGAATACAAGATTACCGCCCGCTAACACTCGTTAACTGCGACATGAAGATATTCACCAGACTATTATCAAACCGTCTACGACCGACCCTACCTTACGTCATCTCACCAGATCAGACTTCCCTAGGTGGTATCAACAACATCCACACATCACTGTGTCGATACCGTGACTTAATAGCCCTAGCCAGGGCACGCCGCATCCAGGGAGCGCTGGCATCACTAGATTTTAGCCAAGCTTTTGGTCGAATGGATTACGCGTACCTAACGTCCGTTCTCCAGCACATGCAGTACCCATAGCAATTCACAGACGTCGTGATGCGCCTCCTCCGAGGGGCGACTTCCAAAGTGCTCGTTAACGGGCGTCTCTCGCAGTCCCTCCCGATTTTCCGCTCCGTGCGTCAAGGCTGCCCCTTGTCGACGTTACTGTATGCTCTGACACTGGAACCGCTCCTCTGTGGCCTCCGTCAACGCCTCATCGGTCTTACCCTACGTGACGTCACATTTCGCTTTACAGCATATGCAGACGACCTGGTTCTCGTGTTCCGCAATCGCGACGATGTCAGCAGAACACTAGAATGGATTACCACGTACGGTGTGGCTTCCGGCAGCTGCCTCAACGTCGCCAAATCGGTCGTCATGGCCATAGGAGACGGGTTGACCCCAGCGTGTGTCGAATCCCTACAGCTTCGTGGCACTATCAAATGTCTCGGAATAGCGCTTCATGACGACATACGGCGCACTGCGGCTCTTAACTACCGCCGCTTATTACAACAAATTCGGGTCCAGATCTTCAACCTTCGTCTGCGGACCCTCGACATTCTACAAAGGACACACTTTGCCGGCCGCGGTGGTCTAGCGGTTCTAGGCGCTCAGTCCGGAACCGCGCGACTGCTACGGTCGAAGGTTCGAATCCTGCCTCGGGCATGGATGTGTGTGATGTCCTTAAGTTAGTTAGGTTTAAGTAGTTGTAAGTTCTAGGGGACTGATGACCACAGATGTTAAGTCCCATAGTGCTCAGAGCCATTTGAACCATTTTTTGACACACTTTGTCAATGTTTACCTCGCATCGCGCCTTCCACACATAGCGCGTGTTCTTCCAATACCATTCTTCCAATACTGGTGGCTCGACGTCTATTAGCGGCATTCGGAGCCTACGTCAGTACAGGCATGCTCTTCTAAGTTATGAGTCGCTGACCCTTCCCCCAGAAAGGGGAGGTCTTGGCCTGGTCCATGTCCACGACATAGCTGTGGCCCTGTATGTCAGCTCGCACATCAAGCTGTGGCGCCACCACTCGGAACGTTTGACAGGTTTGCTGTTGGAGTCCTTAGCTCCGCCCTCCCTTATGCCCCCACTGACGACACAAGACATACCCCCACCCTTCTACTACTTTGGGAACTTTTACATTGAACACAGCTATGTCCGTATCGCAGTACCACCAACGAAACAGGCTTCGGCGCGGGATATATATTATGTCCTACAGCAGAGGCGGCCACCAAGCATCGTGGAGACCAAAAGCCCTCAGGTTAATTGGAAGGTGGTGTGGAAGACGATTCACGCGGTTACACTGGCCACAGACGTCCGATCCACATGGTACATCACAGTCAATGGTAAACAGATCACCTAATCACGCCTCCACAAGATAAACATGGCGGAATCGCCTCTCTGTGTAGACTGCGGGATACCAGACACGGACGAACACCGTCTTACATGTGGCGCGGCAGAAGACGCATGGTGCTTGGTGCGACAGATTTGGTCGTATTCTCTACGAGCGACTCCGGAACACATTAAACTTCGGTTTCTACTATTTCCGGATCAACAGTATTTCCCGCGCACCAAGACCAACGCTGTCACGTGGATCCGTGCGCATGCGGTACACTACTTATTTCACGATGGACCTAAAGATGTATTACACTTTTGGAACTACCTACAATAACGTCATTGTAAGATCGTACGGAACCTAAAATAAGGACAGTATTTATCTAATTACTTACGGAGTGCTCTACGCGACCCTCCACGCAGCTGGATCATCAACAGGTAGGAGAAGACACCCATTGAGTGAGCTGACAAGACTAAGTTCGATTCTCGGTGGAATAACATGCGACATACGTGAAGACGTACCTGGATGATGAAGCGTAAGGAGAGTAGCGACACACCCTTCTGCATCATGTACGAAACACTTTTTTTTCGTTTTCCGCATATACATTACCTCGGTGTAGGAACGTGCCGAGATACTGTTTTCTTTACTCAGAGCACGATGCGGTGCTAGGTACATTTATTTTTGTTGTGGTATAAAGTAAAACCAAATTAAGAATATATTAAAAACAGTAAATAAAAATAAATAAGTAAATAAAAATTCCAAAAAAAAGGCAACGTGTTTATAGTCATCAACAGTCCAATGTCGGTGTTGAAGGCCAAGGGGAGGCGTAAAGCTTTCTATCAAGCTTACATGAGAGGGTCTTCGGCACCAAAAGCCCATATCGGTGATGTTTCGTTGAATGGCTCACACGCTGACACTTGTCGATGGCCCAGCATTGAAATCTGCAGCGATTTTCGGGAGGGTTGCACTTCTGTCACATTAAACGATTCTCTTCAGTCGTCGTTGGTCCTGTTCTTGCAAGATCTTTTCTGGCCGCAGCGATGTCGGAAATTTGATGCTTTACCGGATTCCTAATATTCACGGTACACTCGTGAAATGGTCGTACGGGAAAACCCCGCCGGCCGCGGTGGCCGTGCGGTTCTAGGCGCTTCAGTCCGGAACCGCGTGACTGCTACGGTCGCAGGTTCGAATCCTGCCTTGGGCATGGATGTGTGTGATGTGCTTAGGTTAGTTCGGTTTAAGTAGTTCTAAGTTCTAGGGGACTGATGACCTAAGATGTTAAGTCCCATAGTGCTCAGAGCCAATTGAACCATTATTTGAAAACCCCCACTCCATCGCTACCTCGGAGATGCTGTGTCCCATCGCTCGTGTGTCAACTATAACACTACGTTCAAAGTCACTTAAATCTTGATAACCTGCCATTGTAGTAGCAGTAACCGGTCTAACAACTGCGCCAGGCCGGCCGCTGTGGCCAAGCGGTTCTAGGCGCTTCAGTCTGGAAACGAGCGACCGCTACGGTCGCAGGTTCGAATCCTGCGTCGGGCGTGGATGAGTGTGATGTCCTTAGATTAATTAGGTTTAAGTAGTTCTAAGTTCTAGGCGACTGATGACCTCAGATGTTAAGTCCCATACTGCTCAGAGCCATTTGTATTATTTTTGAACTGCGCCAGACACTTGTCTTATATAGGCCATTGCCGACCGCAGCGTATTCTGGCTGTTCACATATCTCTGTATTTGAATACGCATGCCTATACCAGTTTTTTGGCACTTCAGTTTAAATGGTTCAATGTTCATGTATGTATCTTATTGTCTTGGAGGGACGGCTGATGGGTTGGTTTTCCCTGTTAAAGGCGTGGATAAAACTATTAAATTAATGTGTGTCTTGTCAAGTGAACCACAGAAAGACAGCGATTAGTACTGAGTGAACTGTGAATTGTGCCCTACACTTTTATTCTTGGATGACTAAGACAGTTTTCACATGTGCTATGGATGCAAATTGGTGGGTCACTGGCGTAGTAATGTGTGTGCACAACATCGGATTTGAAAATTTAGAGGACCGTGCTTTGATGTGGGTAATCCTTGAACTGCGTCGTATCAATCATTGAACTGAAATCGTTTCGCGGGTGCTACAGAATAGCAGCTTAGACGAATTTATCCGTAAACAACTTCAGTGAGCGTATTTCAGACTGCACGCAGTCTGTAACTGCTGCACCTCGATATAAAGCTCCTGACGACAGCTGCCACATTACGAAGACCTCTAGTTACAGATACGTAACGGATCTGCAGACAATTAAATGCAGAATCGTCAAATACCAGCACGTGTCTCACTGCTGTGTGTGAACATAGGGACTCTTTGATGAACCAAAGAAGGTATCGGATGTAACCGCCTCATCACAGAACCTGGAGCTGGGAGGCCTGTCCGCTCTGTAAAACCGAGCGACGTGGCGCAGTGGTTAGCACACTGGACTCGGATTCGGGAGGACGACGGTTTAAACCCGCGTTTGGCCATCCTGATTTAGGTTTTCCCAGATTTTCCTAAATCGCTTCAGGCAAATGTCGGGATGGTTCCTTTGAGAAGGCACGGCCAACTTCCTTCCCCGTCCTTCACTATTCCGATGGAACCGGATGTAACGCCGGAAATGCATATCCTCCTATTTCCATCTATTGTACTATAATTTTTTTCCTTGTTTTGTTACCTCAAGATATGACATTTCTGTGTCTTTACATATTGTAATTGTTTTACTATTTGTATATATATGCATTTATGTCGATGCATAAATGGTTTGTTACGTAAATATTATTTGTATTTT
The DNA here is from genome assembly GCF_023864275.1 of Schistocerca cancellata. Taxonomy (NCBI): domain Eukaryota; kingdom Metazoa; phylum Arthropoda; class Insecta; order Orthoptera; family Acrididae; genus Schistocerca; species Schistocerca cancellata. The sequence goes on along the minus strand of NC_064633.1, from coordinate 573,439,163 downwards.
TACGCTGGGTCTTGCCTAGGGAAAACTGCTATCGAACGATTACATCGATAGGTCGTGTGAAGAATCAAAGTGTGTAGGATCTTTGGTAGTGTTAACTCTGGCGCGTGGAGCGCAAGCAGAGGAAGAGTCTGGTGGGAGTAGCGAGTGGAGCAGGTGTGTTGTGTGACGCTCCCGCGAGTTGCCGCGCTTTCGGGGTTTGGCAGCGTGTAATTGCGCTCGACTTGCGATGATAGTTTCTGACATGGTGTCGCGGACGGGAAGCATTAGCTGGCGCACATCAAGAGCCCGTTTCGTCTGGTGACCGTGTCGAGAAGAAGGCGCGCCAACATCCAGCTTCTGCAACAGCGACGGCCGACAATGAGTGACTGTCGCCACCTCCTCGATCGACGGCTTCAAACCTTCAATCAACCAACAAGGAAGACTGGAAGCACGTAAAGTTTTAGAACTGAATGGCAGACATCAGCTTTTCAAACTTTTAAAATTGTTCCATTTTCCTCGCAAAATTACAGCAACTAAGCATGAACCTTTGTTGCTCATTGTCCCAGTTGCATTACCAAGCAGGGTCCCTTCCTTTTCCGGAATGAACCCGAGTGTCGTTGAAATTCAAACGCCAGCATCATTTTATTTCACTGCTTTAATTTCAAAGTTCAGTTAAAGTATTCATAGCTGGCTACAATACTTAGATTACACAAGCACAAATTAAGAGTGCTAGTTTTGTTACCGTATTTTAGCTTACCTGTGACTGCAGCTCAGCTTGGTACGTACTAAATTTTACTATTGTTAATTGTTCAGAATCATTTAATTCAAGTTCAAAGTTAAATCTCTTATTTCTAAATTGCGTAGATTCAAGTAGCTTTTGAAATGATTGTTGAGGTAGTCCAAGACTAACCGTATTTTACTGAATTTCGATGTGCTTCAGAAAGAAAGCTCACTATTAACTTCAGTCACTAAATTAACTTTCGATTTTCCGGTTTTATTAATTCTTTTGCTAAATTAAGTCAGAGTGTAGCGAAATTTATTACTTCTGACAAACTTTCAGTTTTCACACTACACTTGTCAACCTTCAGTTGCCACGCTTCTAGTGATAATTATATGTGTAATAATCTTTCTTTTTCAGTTACTATGGTAATTGTCCTTAGGACTGGCGACCGTAATTTCCCCCAAATCTCAAATATCTAATTACCGCTAGTTGATTGTTAACGTAACGGCCGCACATTTACTTTCTTTATTAACTTTACCCCTTTTTCAAAATTAATTTCCACCAGTTTCATTAGCATTTTTCCTTTCATTTAGATGTAACCCTTTCCTCCCTCTTTACCGACAAATTAACCTCGGTGACGATTGCTTTTCCCAAATTTCCATTAGGTACACGCGGTTTAATTTTTCACTGTCATTAAGGTCGATAAGTGAGGGGAAGGTTACACGGAGACCTCGTTGTTTGGTCCCCTCTCCGAATGAACCAACCAACCAACCTCTCTGTAAAGCAGGATATGTTGCAACCTATGGCAGATCTGACAACAGGGTACTGTGCTGATGCAGGAACAGGTCTACATCTACATCTACATCTACATCTACATTTATACTCCGCAAGCCACCCAACGATGTGTGGCGGAGGGCACTTTACGTGCCACTGTCATTACCTCCCTTTCCTGTTCCACTCGCGTATGGTTCGCGGGAAGAACTACTGCCTTAAAGCCTCCGTGCGCACTCGAATCTCTCTAAGTTTACATTCGTGATCTCCTCGGGAGGTATAAGTAGGGGGAAGCAATATATTCGATACCTCGTCCAGAAACGAACCCTCTCGCAACCTGGACAGCAAGCTACACCGCGATGCAGAGCGCCTCTCTTGAAGAGTCTGCCACTCCAGTTTGCTAAACATCTCCGTAACGCTATCACGCTTACCAAATAACCCTGTGACGAAACGCGCCGCTCTTCTTTGGATCTTCTGTATCTCCCCTGTCAACCCGACCTGGTACGGATCCCACACTGATGAGCAATTCTCAAGTATAGGCCGAACGAGTGTTTTGTAAGACACCTCCTTTGTTGATGGACTAAATTTTCTAAGGACTCTCCCAATGAATCTCAACCTGGAACCCGCCTTACCAACAATTATCGTTTCGCACGCATACTCCCAGATATTTTACAGAAGTAACTGCTACCAGTGTTTGTTCTGCTATCATATAATCATACAATAAAGGATCCTTCTTTCTATGTATTCGCAATACGTTATATTTGTCTATGTTAAGGGTCAGTTGCCACTCCCTGCACCAAGTGCCTATCCGCTGCAGATCTTCCTGCATTTCGCTGCAATTTTCTAATGCTGCAACTTCTCTGTATAATACAGCATCAACCACGAAAAGCTGCATGGAACTTTCTACTATCTACTAGGTCATTTATATATATTGTGAAAAGCAATGGTCCCATAACACTCCCCTGTGGTACGCCAGAGGTTACTTTAACGTCTGTAGACGTCTCTCCATTGATAACAACATGCTGTGTTCTGTTTGCTAAAAACTCTTCAATCCAGCCACACAGCTGGTCAGATATACCGTAGGCTCTTACTTTGTTTATCAGGCGACAGTGCCTGCATCTAGTATTTTCTGGGTCTCATGAACAAATAAAGCGAGTTGCGCCTCACACGATCGCTATTTCCGGAATCCATGTTGATTCCTACATAGTAGATTCTGGGTTTCCATAAATGACACGATACGCGAGCAAAAACCGTGTTCTAAGATTCTACACCAGATCGATGTCGGAGATATAGGCCTATAGTTTTGCGCATCTGCTCGACGACTCTTCTTGAAAACTGGGACTACCTGTGCTCTTTTCCAATCATTTGGAACCTTCCATTCCTCTACAGACTTGCGGTACACGGCTGTTAGAAGGGGGGCAATTTCTTTCGCGTACTCTGTGTAGAATCGAATTGGTATCCCGTCAGGTCCAGTGGACTTTCCTCTGTTGAGTGATTCCAGTTGCTTTTCTATTCCTTGGACACTTATTTCGATGTCAGCCATTTTTTAGTTCGTGCGAGGATTTAGAGAAGGAACTGCAGTGCGGTCTTCCTCTGTGAAACAGCTTTGGAAAAATGTGTTTAGTATTTCAGCTTTACGCGTATTTGAATGCCATCATCATCCCAGAATGTCTGGATATGCTGTTTCGATCCACTTACTGATTTAACGTAAGACCAGAACTTCCTAGGATTTTCTATCAAGTCGGTACATAGAATTTTACTTTCGAATTCACTGAACGCTTCACGCATAGCTCTCCTTACGCTAACACTGACATCGTTTAGCTTCTGTTTGTCTGAGAGGTTTTGGCTGCGTTTAAACTTGCAGGTGTTTCGGAACGCGCAGTTCAGCGCACATTGTTGAAGATAGATCATATCAGACATCTACGTGTTCCCACGGTGACCCAACGACATCGGCAACATACGATTTCAGTGGGCATGAGATCATCTGGATGGAGCCGCGGATCAACGAAAACGTGTCGCCTGATTGGATAAATCCCGCTTCTCTTTATACCAGATCGATGGCTGTGTCCGAACAGACCACCATTCAAGCGAACAGCTGCTCCAAACATGCGCCACACCACAGGCACAGTCCAGCGAGGGTTGTATTATGCTATGAGGGACACCCACGTGGGTTTCCATGCGACCAGTGGTAGTAATCGAAGGCATCTGCGGACTATGTGAACGTTATTGCGGATCTGTCGACAACGTGTACATTAGTGTTGACCATCAGCATGTCTTCATGCTTGATGTTTTCCACGGCAGCGGTGACATTTTCCAGCAGGATAACTGTCCGCCAGAATCGTGCTGCAGTGGTTTCCGGAACGTGATAGTGAACTCACGTTGCTTAGTCATGAACCCACATTCAGCAATCATGACCAGTTAAACCGCCGAAACATACACTATTGGTGTTTTAGCAATCCCGACCAACCTGTCCTGATGTGAACCCGATGTTACACATTTCGGACGCCGTCGGGCGCCAGATCAGCAACCAGAAACCAACGGCCCGTATCTTGCGGGAAGTGTATGACGTTTGACAAGACATTTGGTGTCATGTACCTCCAGAAACATACCAAGAACTTGTCGAGCCCATGCCATGCAGAATCACTCCTATATTGCGTTTCAGAGGTGGGTCAACACGCTATTAGGTATACGTTCATAATTTTTTGGCTCATAAGTCTACATGTTGATCTGCTTCGGTTACTTCCGTAACGAGCTTGAGCCGTAGTAAAGTTAGCTTTGAAAAACGCGCCCCAGCGCGTAGCGTGAAGCAGTCGGCCTCCGTTTTCTGGCGGTGGCGCCTTTGTCGCAATTGAAGGCTTCGGTGTCTCCCTCTAGCGGAAAAGGGGAAAAGTGGGCTGTTCGCGTGTGTTGAAGAGGTGGCTGTATGGGCTCTCGTGGAGAGTTGGCAGTCGGGGCTTCAAGAAGCGACTTCTCTGCCGGTGCTAGAGGGACAGCACGCAGACCGCGGCATCAGCGTAAGCGACGCGAGCAGCGGCTCCGTGGTATGGGGCGTTAACTGCTCGTCGCGAAAGGAATCTTCCTGAGTGTGGGTCCTCGAGGGGCCTAATCTGCAGTTCGACTGTATGCTGTCGACCGGCGAGGTGGTTCTGAAAATCGGCGCGCCTTCCTGCGTCCGTTGAAACGGCTGGCAGCGGGCGGCTCGGCAGAGCATTTGGAGGTGCTGCGTTGGTTCAGTCCTGGGAGTCGTAACGCACCAGAAGTTGAGTATTGATTGTTAACAGATTTCATGAAGTTTAATTGAATTCAATTTACTTATTCTTGTTAATTATCCCAGCCGTATATTTTGGGGGGTTTGCCGCCATTCATTCTCGTCTGCCCACCCACGGGTAGGTAGTAATATTAGAAAAGGTGGTCCGTATGTCCCCTTCTGAGTACGAAAGAGGGGGGGGGGGGGGGATCAGAGTAAATCTGTGTTTAGGATTGCTTCTTTACGCTCCCAGGTTACCTACGGGTTTATTCTACTGTTAGCCCCTGCAATGTCTGTGAAAGTGTAAGGCACCAATGACTGTACTGTTTAAAATGCAAAGCACTAAGATCTGATCCATTCTCTCGCCTGTCATAACTAGTATTACTGGACTCACGTGTAAAAGGTACTCTAAGAAAGAAGAAAAATTCCTTTTGCCTCGTGGTAAGAACTACTCAATTGCATAACGAATTCCTGCTCATCTGGAAGCTGTAACTTACGTAAATTTGTGTTTATGTATATTTGGGTATAGGTAAGCAAGGTTGTTAATGTACGCCGTAGTGGATTTTTTTTATTCTTTCTAGTCAGCAAAAACTGTTGTGTGTTTTTCCAATTCAATACTTTTTAAGGCTTTTACTCAACGTGCTTACGTGTTTTATACAGGTAGTTGGTTATTAGTGTGTTTACTTGCCATGCAAAAGTTCGCCATTTCATTACGGCTAGAAATTGTTGCCTTGAAAGGAGAATGTTGTAAAAGTTCGCAAGTCCTACCTGGCGAGCGTGTGTGTTTGCCGTAAGTTAACTGGCAGAGATTTGTAAAATTTGTTTTTTTATATGTTTTGGAAATGTTAATGTTATTAACTGTGATTGTCCCCCCGTGTACATGACTCATGCGTTTTTGTTTTTTTATTTTAAGAACTTTTGTAAACAGGATTGTCTTGATATGTTGCAGACAAGTTAGATTCTGCGCCATTTAATGAATGGAGTGAAATTCACCTGTAATTTAGCTGAGCTTGAAATATTGTAAGTAGGCTGTTTAGATTTTTATGTTGGTAACGCCATGTAGCGCTCTATATGAAAATCACTGGCTGTGCTGTGTGCAGTCTGTGGCTGGTTTGCATTGTTGTTTGCTATTGTAGTGTTGGGAAGTTGGCTGTTAACAGCGCGTAGCGTTGCACAGTTGGAGGTGAGCCGCCAGCAGTGGTGGATGTGGGGAGAGAGATGGCGGAGTTTTGAGAGCGGATGATCTGGACGTGTGTCCATCACAAACAGTACATTTGTAAGACTGGATGTCATGAACTGATATATATATATATATTATAACTTTTGAACACTATTAAGGTAAATACATTGTTTGTTGTCTAGCAAAATCTTTCATTTGCTAACGATGCCTATCAGTAGTTAGTGCCTTCGGTAGTCAGAATCTTTTATTTAGCTGGCAGTATCGGCGCACGCTGTATTGCAGTAGTTTGAGTAACGAACATTTTTGTGAGGTAAGTGATTCATGAAAGGTATAGGTTATTGTTAGTGAGGGCCATTCTTTTGTAGGGATTATTGAAAATCTGATTGCGTTGCGCTAAAAATATTGTGCGTCAGTTTAGTGAATGTCTGAGTACGTTCAGTTTTGCTCAGCTGTTTGAAAATCAAATAACGTAGAGGTTTATCAGCACAGTAATTCATTAATTTTTCTAAGGGTACGTTTCAATATTTACAGCGTCGCGTTGTATACGTTAAATTGCTTACCTGTACTTGCCTTTTACTGGCGTGAAATTTTTATAGTAATTAAAAGTCCTTTCCTATCGTAAATTTTGACTTGTTTGTTAAATGATTGTTGGTTTTTTTTTTAATATCGTAAAAAACCAAATTTGAATCAAAAGTGTTACTCAAGATTGTGTGTAATTTCACCAGTTATTCTTTGGCACCTACTTCCACTTTACATTTTGTGTATTGATTGAGATTAATAACCTTTGGTGAACCAGTAGTAATTTTACGGTTCAGAGCTCTCTTTGTTGGACGCTGTGCCTTTACGGTATCCCTACCGGCGGCAGCTGGCACGCAGCAAGCCAGACGCGTAGTAAAGCCGTCAGGCTGTTTGTGTGTCTGCCACGGAGTCGCGGGAGCGCCGCGTCAGCCGCTGCCGCCGCCCCTTTATCTCCCTGACAGTCCCTCGGGCTCGCTCGTTACTGTCGTGACAAGCGTGTCGCGGTGTCGCCTTGAAGAAGGGAAAAACGCAAATGCCTTCCTGCTGAGTCTTCCCCTGCACCTGCGCCCCACTCCCCAAAACCATTCCTTGGCGAAACTTAACTTTTACGAAGATAGAGGTTCAATTAGCTGATTCACTCATATTTAACTGATGGGAGGAAGGGATTGGGTGGAAGCAAAGAGCAGAGTAAGTATGAGTTTAGCTAAGGAGTAATCTTCAGAGTGAAAGTAAATCGTCATTACTGGATCAACTGTGCTCATTGAATACAAAATACCTCCTTTCTTAGAATGATGACCCGAAAATAATGGTCCTTCCTTGCGGTGGAAGAAACGATATCAACTCCAGTATTATATAGTCAGTTCCAAAAGAAAGTGTACGCCATAACTTTAAATGTAACGTCCGGAGCGACATCTCTGGTAGTGATCTCGAATCTGTAATCAGTGTGCTTTTGCACAGTGTACAGGTAAACAGTGTGAGAGCTGAATTTTTTTTTGTCGGTTGCATTTTAAAATGAGTGCAAAATATATGAAGCGTCACGAGGCAGTGTTCCTTGTAAATCATCTTTTTGGATCTGGTCTCCTCATTCAAAAGCCTGGTTTACGAAGCGTCAAAGGTTGCTTCAACGGACTGTCAAACACCTTACAAAAGGGCATGTTTGGGGATGTTTCTCTGCTGCTGGCGTCCCCCAAAGCTCTGTCCTCTCCCCTCTCCTTTATCTCTTGTATACGGCTGATATGCTCAAGCACCCCCACCTGTCCACCTTCTCCAGTATGCTGATGACACCGCCTTCCTTGCTCTCTATCCTACCCCCCATCGCACCCTCCAAACCCACCTTAACCAGTTCACCACTTGGTTCCTCCGTCTCAACCCCTCCAAAACCCAGGCAATCATCATAGGCTGCATCTTCCACTCCTTCCATCTCCATGATTTCTGCCTCATCCTTTATGGTCATCCCATCCAACTCACCCCCACCCTGAGATACCCTGGCCTCACCCTCGACCGGCACTTCACCTGGACCCCTCACCTCCAGACCATCCAGCAGAAAGCCCATTCCCACCTCCGCCTCCTGAAATTCCTGTCTGGCTAGACATGGGGATTGCATCCTTTCACCATCCTCCACACCCACAAATCCATCATCCGTCCTCTCCTCTGTTATGCCAGCATTGCCTGGATCTCCGCACCCACACGCTTTTACAAGGCCCTCCAAATCTTCGAACGCCATGCGCTCCGCCTTGCCTTCCGTATCCGCCTTCCTTCCCCCACACGGCTCCTGTATGAACTCATCCCCTTCCCCCACCTTCTCCTGTTCCTCCAACATCTCCGCATCCTTTACATTGTCCACAGGCTTGATCCCCCCACCCCTGATTTCTCCTTCCTCTCCACCCCATGCCCATTGCCACGCCTCTATGCTGTATCCCTCCCTCTCTCCACCTCCATACCCTCCATCTCCGTCATCAGGGCAATTTCCAGCACCTCCCCCTCCCGGATTCCCGGATGATGAACTTTGCCGTGACATATACCCTTCCTTCCAACTATAACCTGGCCTTGTTCCCCCCTCCCCAGGGCCCCCTTTTCTCCTCTCCCCTCCTTCTCCCAGAGCAGATTTTCCTCCTTCCCCCCCTGACCACCTGCACCCCAACCTTGCCTCTTTCCACCCACGTCTCTCCCTACCTGGCCGTGTTCAGCGCACCCACCCCATCTCCCCCCCTCTCTTCCCCTTCCTCCCTTATCCCTCATCTCCCTGCACCTGGCAGATCCTCTGTTTTGATCATCGTCAGTGTGCCACGTCAGTGTTGTGTTTAGTGCTGTTTCTCCTATGCATCGAGAGGTGTGATTTTAATTGTGTGCTGGCCTTGTACACTCCTGGAAATGGAAAAAAGAACACATTGACACCGCTGTGTCAGACCCACCATACTTGCTCCGGACACTGCGAGAGGACTATACAAGCAATGATCACACGCACGGCACAGCGGACACACCAGGAACCGCGGTGTTGGCCGTCGAATGGCGCTAGCTGCGCAGCATTTCTGCACCGCCGCCGTCAGTGTCAGCCAGTTTGCCGTGGCATACGGAGCTCCATCGCAGTCTTTAACACTGGTAGCATGCCGCGACAGCGTGGACGTGAACCGTATGTGCAGTTGACGGACTTTGAGCGAGGGCGTATAGTGGGCATGCGGGAGGCCGGGTGGACGTACCGCCGAATTGCTCAACACGTGGGGCATGAGGTCTCCACAGTACATCGATGTTGTCGCCAGTGGTCGGCGGAAGGTGCACGTGCCCGTCGACCTGGGACCGGACCGCAGCAACGCACGGATGCACGCCAAGACCGTAGGATCCTACGCAGTGCCGTAGGGGACCGCACCGCCACTTCCCAGCAAATTATGGACACTGTTGCTCCTGGGGTATCGGCGAGGACCATTCGCAACCGTCTCCATGAAGCTGGGCTACGGTCCCGCACACCGTTAGGCCGTCTTCCGCTCACGCCCCAACATCGTGCAGCCCGCCTCCAGTGGTGTCGCGACAGGCGTGAATGGAGGGACGAATGGAGACGTGTCGCCTTCAGCGATGAGAGTCGCTTCTGCCTTGGTGCCAATGATGGTCATATGCGTGTTTGGCGCCGTGCAGGTGAGCGCCACAATCAGGACTGCATACGACCGAGGCACACAGGGCCAACACCCGGCATCATGGTGTGGGGAGCGATCTCCTACACTGGCCGTACACCACTGGTGATCGTCGAGGGGACACTGAATAGTGCACGGTACATCCAAACCGTCATCGAACCCATCGTTCTACCATTCCTAGACCGGCAAGGGAACTTGCTGTTTCAACAGGACAATGCACGTCCGCATGTATCCCGTGCCACCCAACGTGCTCTAGAAGGTGTAAGTCAACTACCCTGGCCAGCAAGATCTCCGGATCTGTCCCCCATTGAGCATGTTTGGGACTGGATGAAGCGTCGTCTCACGCGGTCTGCACGTCCAGCACGAACGCTGGTCCAACTGAGGCGCCAGGTGGAAATGGCATGGCAAGCCGTTCCACAGGACTACATCCAGCATCTCTACGATCGTCTGCATGGGAGAATAGCAGCCTGCATTGCTGCAAAAGGTGGATATACACTGTACTAGTGCCGACATTGTGCATGCTCTGTTGCCTGTGTCTATGTGCCTGTGGTTCTGTCAGTGTGATCATGTGATGTATCTGACCCCAGGAATGTGTCAATAAAGTTTCCCCTTCCTGGGACAATCAATTCACGGTGTTCTTATTTCAATTTCCAGGAGTGTACTTAGATTTACTGTCAGTGTTTGTTATGTGCTATGTCATCCGTCGATACTTTTATGCTCCGGTCATACTGCACTTGTGTTCTTTTAATTGTCCCAGAGTGTGGTTTTTTGTGTGCGCTACTTTTTTATGGTTTTTATCTCCATTTTACAGTCGCCTCCCTTTTTTGTCTGTTGTCTTCCATGATGTTCCCCCTTTTTTTATATCTATGTTCACCATGTTTTCTTTTTTGTTATTTTTAAATGTCTTCTATTGTTTTCCGGCTGGAGTGGCCGAGCGGTTCTAGGCGCTACAGTCTGGAACCGCACGACCGCTACGGTCGTAGGTTCGAATCCTGCCTCGGGCATGGATGTGTGTGATGTCCTTAGGTTAGTTACGTTTAAGTAGTTCTAAGTTCTAGGGGACTGATGACCTCAGAAGTTAAGTCCCATAGTGCTCAGAGCCTTTTGAAACATTTTTTCTTCTATTGTTTGTTCTATGTCTTTCGGCTGAAGAGCAGCGCGTATGCCGCTGCCAGCCCGCCACGATGGGGACTTTAAATACAATAAAGGAAAAAAAAGATGTTTTTCTAAATGCGGTTTTGGCTATTGCACTTATTTATAGTCAATTTAAACGCTGAAAAAAGTGTAATACTTATGAAAAATGTCTTGTGAGGTCCGTTAAGAAGCTGTCCGGTTGAAACGAGGCAAACTGGGTGCTTCTAGAGCATAATGTTCCGAAACATAGCAGACGTCTCTGTAGAGCGTGGAAACAGGACAACGGGATTTCCACAATGGACTGGCCTGCAAGGGTGTCTCCGTATGCAAATCCGATCACAAATGTTTGGTCGTATATTAAGATGAAGCTTAAAGGAAAGCCAGTGTATACTTTTAAGCAGCTGTTACATAAAATCAGGACGATATGGAGATCGTTACCGGGCTAATATGTGGGAAATCTCGTGAAAAGCATGAAAAGAAGGTGACAATTATAATCGATAATGGCGGTGATTGGATTAACTATTAGGTAGCTCTACAATTAGCAGTAACATGTATTTTCATATCAACGTATATTTATAACAGGGTCTTTTATTTAATACAGATAACGGCGAACGCTTTCTTGTGGATCTGACTGTATATGCCATCAGAAGAAATGTGTAACACCGAAACTGCAGATCTAGTACCTCCTGTACTATCCAAAATGTTTCGCTGTTCAATGTCTGTTGATAACTTGCAATATACGGCTATTTCTGAATCTGTAAGTTTTATTACCAAAAAAAAAAAAAAAATGGCTCTGAGCACTATGAGACTTAACATCTGTGGTCATCTGTCCCATAGAACTTAGAACTACTTAAATCTAACTAACCTAAGGACATCACACACATCCATGCCCGAGGCAGGATTCGAACCTGCGACCGTAGCGGTCGCTCGGCTCCAGACTGTAGCGCGTAGAACCGCACGGCCACTCCGGCCGGCTGAAAACGAGCTGTTGACATTGGCAGCGTGTTCAGGGCCGGTTTAAAGCCCAAGTGACACTAGCCGCTGCTTGGGGCGCCAGCCTGAGAGGGATACCGAAGGGCAAGATTTGTATACAATTAGCAGCGAAAACTGACACAGATGAAAGCGTATGGAGGAAAATGGCGAACGTATGCCAAATGGTAACTCGCTTGTGTGCAAAAATGTTCTCGAACCGGCCCTGAACGTGTTTCGAGGCCAAAAATGGCGCAACTTCAATTCCGTCCGCCTGTGACATCGGCACCCCGCATGGCAGAACAGAAATGAGGGATGCTTTCATCAGAGCGAGTGAAACGAAAGCAGGTGTTTATGGTACGACCGCGGCCGCTGTCCGAGATAAAAACACATCTACATCTATCCGCAAGCCACCCAACGGTGTGTGGCGGAGGGCACTTTACGTGCCACTGTCATTACCTCCCTTTCCTGTTCCAGTCGCGTATGGTTCGCGGGAAGAACGACTGTCTGAAAGCCTCTGTGCGCGCTCGAATCTCTCTAATTTTACATTCGTGATCTCCTCGGGAGGTATAAGTAGGAAAAAGCAATATATTCGATACCTCATCCAGAAACGCACCCTCTCGAAACCTGGCGAGCAAGCTACACCGCGATGCAGAGCGCCTCTCTTGCAGAGTCTGCCACTTGAGTTTGTTAAACATCTCCGTCATGCTATCACGGTTACCAAATAACCCTGTGACGAAACGCGCCGCTCTTCTTTGGATCTTCTCTATCTCCTCCGTCAACCCGATCTGGTACGGATCCCACACTGATGAGCAATACTCAAGTATAGGTCGAACGAGTGTTTTGTAAGCCACCTCCTTTGTTGATGGACTACATTTTCTAAGGACTTTCCCAATGAATCTCAACCTGGTACCCGCCTTACCAACAATTAATTTTATATGATCATTCCACTTCAAATCGTTCCGCACGCAAACTTCCAGATATTTTACAGAAGTAACTGCTACCAGTGTTTGTTCCGCTATCATATAATCATACAATAAAGGATCCTTCTTTCTATGTATTCGCAATACATTACATTTGTCTATGTTAAGGGTCAGTTGCCACTCCCTGCACCAAATGCCTATCCGCTGCAGATCTTCCTGCATTTCGCTACAATTTTCTAATGCTGCAACTTCTCTGTATACTACAGCATCATCCGCGAAAAGCCGCATGGAACTTCCGACATCCTCGTGTCTCAGCCAGGACCCGCTACCCGAGCACCGCAGATCGACAGCAGCGTCAGAGGTCGCGATCAACAAGCAGACTATTTTCGTACGCCACTCACGTGAACGAAAACTGTCCCAGAAGACCCATCCTCCACCGGCCTTATCAGCCGGCACCCCGCCGGGCAGAAGGCAGATCGACACGCCGCCCAGACTTGTAGGGATGTGCCATCCCGGCCGCAACAACCACACGCGACGACTGCTGGTAGTCCTGGATTGTCACGAGTCGTAGCTTCAGACTGTGACTCAAGAGCGTCGTGTAACGGTGGCCTGGCCACCCTCGACGGCTTTGTGGTAATGCTGTGCCGACCACTCTCCAGTAATTTTGTTTCCGTCTTTTCTTTCTCGAACGAGAGACTTGTGACGAAAACATTTTATTTTCTTATTCTTCTGTTACAAGATCCGAAGTGGGATCCATACTTTGTTTCTTGCTTGGATTGTGTTTTGTTTAAACTACTTTGTCGACATCAGCAATGTTCTTGTTTATTGATTTTTCCCAATAAAGTCTGATTGAGGTATATCGTTCGCGTTTTATCTCTGCTACCGCAGACACAGAAAATAGTGCCTCAATGCCACAGATACATTTAACGTCCTCAGTACCCTATGTTGTTGTTGTGGTCTTCAGTCCACAGACTGGTTTGATGCAGTTCTCCATGCTACTCCTGTACCCTATACTATCGCTGGTAAATGTGATTCTCCACTTTTTTTTACACTGTACCGTATACTGTGAACAAACAAAAGTGGAGAATCACATTTGCCAACGATAGTCCTTTTTCTCGAAACGACAGTCAGTTACTGTCAGAATTACAAGTTTCCCCAGAATTCAAATTAACCAGAAGTGCGAAATTCATTAGAGATGTGGATGGTATATCTGTACGAATGTGTGTGAAATGTGTTACATGTTTGTGAAATAAATGTGTGTGTGTGTGTGTGTGTGTGTGTGTGTGTGTGTGTGTGTGTGTGTGCGTGACACTGGCGAGCGTGAGAGACGCCACGCGCAAAAGGGTATATGTTAATAAAAGTACTTTGCGATCGAGGCAGAAAAACAAAAATTTACTCGCAGTATTGCAAACCTACGTTTCTAGCATTTGTAAACTTAGAGAAAGCTTTTGACAATGTTGACTGAAATATTCTCTTTCAAATTCTAAAGGTGGCAGGGGTAAAATATAGGGAGTGAAAGGCTATTTACAATTTGTACGGAAACCAGATGCCAGTTATAAGAGTCGAGGGGCACGAAAGGGAAGCAGTGGTTGGGAAGGGAGCGAGACAGGGTTGTAGCCCCTCCCCGATGTTATTCAATCTGTATATTGAGCAAGCAGGAAAGGAAACAAATGAAAAGTTCGGAGTGGTTATTAAAATCCATTGAGAAGAAATAAAAACTTTGAGGTCCGCCGATGACATTGTAATTCTGTCAGAGACAGTAAAGGACTTGGAAGAGCAGTTGAACGGAATGGATAGTGTCTTGAAAGGAGGATATAAGATGAACATCAACAAAAGCAAAACGAGGATAATGGCATGTACTCGAATGAAGTCGGGTGATGCTGAGGGAATCAGATTAGGAAATGATACATTTAAAGTAGTAAAGGAGTTTTGCTATTTGAGGAGTAAAATAACTGATGATGGTCGAAGTAGAGAGGATATAAAATGTAGACTGGCAATGGCAAGGAAAGCGTTTCTGAAGAAGAGAAATTTGTTAACATCGAGTATAGATTTAAGTGTCAGGAAGTCGTTTCTGAAAGTATTTGTATGGAGTGTAGCCTTGTACGGAAGTGAAACATGGACGATAAATAGTTTGGACAAGAAGAGAATAGAAGCTTTCGAAATGTGGTGCTACAGAAGAATGCTGAAAATTAGATGGGTAGATCACATAACTAATGAGGAGGTATTGAATAGGCTTGTGGAGAAGAGGAGTTTGTGGCACAACTTGACTAGAAGAAGGGATCGATTGGTAGGACATGTTCTGAGGCATCAAGGGATCACAAATTTAGCATTGGAGGGCAGCGTGGAGGGTAAAAATCGTAGAGGGAGACCAAGAGATGAATAGACTAAGCAGATTCAGAAGGATGTAGGTTGCAGTAAGTACTGGGAGATGAAGAAGCTTGCACAGGATAGAGTAGCATGGAGAGCTGCATCAAACCAGTCTCAGGACTGAAGATAACAACAATAACGTATTACTACAACTGTCATGTGTACTATTATGTTTTTAATGATTTTTCTGTACCTTTGTAATTGTATTGTCATGTTATAACATTGTAATTGACAGCAGTTCATCAAATTAAGTAACTTGTAAGCATTCATTTCAGTGCACACATTTCTGTTGGTCATAGTATATGCACAATATGTGAGAAGTTGGGACTGTTTGTGTTTAAATTTCTTGATTAGATTGTGTTTTGTTTCAACTACTTTGTCGACATCAGCAATGTTCTTGTTTATTGATTTTTCCCAATAAAGTCAGATTGAGAAATATCGTTCGCGTTTTATCTCTGCTACCACAGACACAGCAAATGCTGCCTCAGTGCCACGGATACATTTAACCTCCTCTGTACCCTATACTGTGTAAAAAAAAGTGGAGAACCACGTTTGCCATCGATAGTTTACATCTTTCCTCAGAATTCAAATTAACCAGAAGTGCGAAATTCATCAGAGATGTGGATGATACATGTGTACGAATATGTGTGAAATGTGTTACATGTTTGTGAAATAAATGTGTGTGTGTTTGTGTGTGTGTGTGTGTGTGTGTGTGTGTGTGTGTGTGTGTGTGTGTGTGTGTGTGTGTGTGTGAAGTACATGTGGCACTGGCGAGCGCGAGCGATGCCACGGGCAAAAGGGTATATGTTAATAAAAATACTTTGCGATCGAGGCAGAAAAACAAAAATTACTAGCAGTATTTCCATCACAGTATGAAGGCTTTCACGACCGGATGACATATCTTCTGGTAAACCTTCCGGGATGTAAGGTCGTGGTCCATGAAACTCTTCAGCTCCTAACGTTTCGTCCAGAGCTGCAGGACGAAACGTTAGGAGCTGAAGAGTTTCATGGACCACGACCTTACATCCCGGAAGGTTTACCACAAAGTATTTCCATCGCTACATCTCAGTAATTTCACAGTTTCAAATAAGGCAATGATTTTAATGTTGTAATGTGACTGTAATTACATTTGGTGAATAATGTCGCTCGAAAGCGAAGAAAACAATAAAAAATAGAGAGCTCGTGATAATAGCAGTCTTGCGATGTCGAAGCAGCAACGAAGGGTGGCGTCGCTGTGTTCCGGGCTCCTCAGCCGCTGCTGTCCTTCTTCTTGGCGGAGAACGGGTTGTAGCCCCACTGTGGGTAGGTAGCTCCAGGGTAGGGTGGGTGGTAGCCGGGAGACGGCGGCGGGTAGTAACCGGGGGCCTGCGAGTAGCCGTCGTAGCACCAGGCGGGGCAGGCGCTGGGGCCGTAGCTGCCGCCGCCAGGGAAGCGGCCGCGGGGGGCGGCGGGGGCGGAGGCGGGGGCGGAGGCAGCCTGCGACGCGG
The DNA here is from genome assembly GCF_023864275.1 of Schistocerca cancellata. Classification (NCBI taxonomy): domain Eukaryota; kingdom Metazoa; phylum Arthropoda; class Insecta; order Orthoptera; family Acrididae; genus Schistocerca; species Schistocerca cancellata. The sequence continues at coordinate 573,422,744 of NC_064633.1, read as the reverse complement.
CTGCCGCCCACAGCACCAGCGCCACCACCTGCAACCAGAGCAAGCCGTCACCCTGTGGAACCACCAGCCGCCGCCAATAGCTGATCGCAGGCGTTGAAAGTCAGCATACACTGCGTAAAAATGTTGGCTCCCATGCCCATCGGCGAACCTATGAAGGCTGAAATTCAAAGGGAGCAGATTGAAAGACGTCAGTCAGTCCGCCTCCCGTATAATTTTGGAAGTTTTGCTTTATCAAGTTGGGAAGAGTATCTATTCTCTGCCTGCATTTGCTGATATTCTCCGAGCTCATATCCTCCATGCTGCGGAGGAAGATCACACTCGGAACCTGAACTTGCGGGTCCTCATTCTCAACTCAGTTACAGCTAATAGTCATCACAACTTGTACCTGTAACTACCGGTCCCAACCATGTATGACCATTCATTTTGAATTATATTCTTTGGTACTGTCAATGTGGGGAGTTATGCGACCTGTCTATTTAAAAAACATGTGTGGATAAAAATCCTACGTCAAGATCACAAATTTTCTTTGCTGATCACCAGTTTCGGCTCATTACCGAGCCATCTTCAGATCAATCTGAAATGTTGTGATTGTTCAACTTCTCCCGGCGTATTTCTTGCTCGAACAGTCCACGGGTGTACCGCCGGTCCATAGTGTCCAACGGGCACGATATTTCGGCGACCAGACATGTCGCCATCGTCAGGTCCGCTGACGAACTGAGCTCCTGAGGGAGGGCGGCCGCCCTAAGTCCTCATCCCCCGCGAGGCGTTCTCTCCGCGGTCCGCGGCACCCTGGGCCACGGGTATACAGGAAGAAAACGCACTCCGACGTGTATTTGCATGGTTGGTTGGTTGGTTGGTTTGAGAATTAAAGGGACCAAACTGCATACGTCATCGGTCCCTTGTTTCATAAACACAGAGAGCACAGTGAAACCATCCATTAGTCATCCGAAGCACAAGGTAAAAATTCCAGGGGAAGAAAATCCCCAAGGTCAATAAGAAAGAAACATGGAAAACGGAGCACAGCAATAAAAACAACAAAGAGAAGAAAGGCAGAAAGAATTAAAACTGTACAGCAGAGGACCGTGGCTGGCTCATCACGAAAATAATAGGATGAGCCAGCCACTCTGCAACACGTTAAAACCTCCAGCCTAAAAGAATAGGAGGGAGTCGAATTAAAACACAAAACTAAGTAAAAGATACAGCTCAAAAGAGGGTATGTAATAAAATTAAACGGACCTATAAAAGCCGGTTGCGCGAATAAAACTTAAAACCCGATCTGCCATAGAGACATTGTCACCTAAAAGAAATGACAAATCACCCTGGAGATTAAAAGCACGCCTGAGAGCGGTTAAAAGAGGACATTCCAACAACAGATGGGCCACCGTCACGGTTGCACCACAGCGACAATGAGGGGGGTCCTCTCGACGCAGCAGATGACCGTGCGTGAGATAAGAGTGACCAATGCGGAGCCTACAGAGAATAACAGAATCCCTGCGAGAGGCCCGCATGGAGGAACCCCACACGGTCGTGGTCTCCTTTACACGCCGCAGCTTGTTGGGTACCGACAGAGTGCGCCATTCGTCTGCCCACATCCCAAAGACCCGACGGCGTAGCACCGATCGCAGGTCAGTGGCCGGGAGGCCGATCTCAAATAGCTGCCACCACCCTTCGCAGAAGAATGGGGTACAAAAAATACTGGTGGACAGGGCGCGCACCATCTCGGACGCAGAGAGTCTGTCCCAAGAGCTGGAACACCTCAAAACTGTATTTCGGAAAAACGGGTACTCGGAATGGCAGATCAGACGCGCTCTCTGCCCCACCTCTACAGTACAGCGTGTGGAGATGGACGAAGTCACGGAGGAAGAGACAGCCATCGCCTATATACCGTATACTTGCGCACTATCGGGGAAAATAGGACGAATATTGAGGAAACACCGAGTAAGAAATGGCTTCTGCCCGCCCAATAAAACACGAGCATTATTGGGAAGTGTCAAAGACGATCTCGGTTTGCGGAAGGCCGCCATATGCCAGATTCCCTGTGAGTGTGGGAAGACTTACATTGGACAGACAGTGCGCGCCATCGAAGATCGTTGCCGAGAACATCAGAGGCACACTCGATTTATGTACCCCAACAAGTCGGCAGTCGCAGAGCACTGTTTGTCCGAAAATCACGAAATGGACTACCATCATACCAGGGTCCTGGCACAGACATCTAAATACTGGGACAGCGTCGTCAGAGAGGCTATTAGATTAGATTAGATTAGATTAATACTAGTTCCATGGATGATGAATACGATATTTCGTAATGATGTGGAACGAGTCAAATTTTCCAATACATGACATAATTAAGTTAATTTAACAACATACTTAAGTTAATATAACAACTTTTTCATTTTTTTTGTGTTTTTTATTTTTATTTATTTTTATTTTTTTAATATTTTTTTGTTTTTTTTTTAATTTATATCTAAAAATTACTCTATGGGGTAGAAGGAGTTGTCATTCAGAAATTCTCTTAATTTCTTCTTAAATACTTGTTGGTTATCTGTCAGACTTTTGATACTATTTGGTAAGTGACCAAAGACTTTAGTGCCAGTATAATTCACCCCTTTCTGTGCCAAAGTTAGATTTAATCTTGAATAGTGAAGATCATCCTTTCTCCTAGTATTGTAGTTATGCACACTGTTATTACTTTTGAATTGGGTTTGGTTGTTAATAACAAATTTCATAAGAGAGTATATATACTGAGAAGCTACTGTGAATATCCCTAGATCCTTAAATAAATGTGTGCAGGATGATCTTGGGTGGACTCCAGCTATTATTCTGATTACACGCTTTTGTGCAATAAATACTTTATTCCTCAGTGATGAATTACCCCAGAATATGATGCCATATGAAAGCAACGAGTGAAAATAGGCGTAGTAAGCTAATTTACTAAGATGTTTATCACCAAAATTTGCAATGACCCTTATTGCATAAGTAGCTGGACTCAAACGTTTCAGCAGATCATCAATGTGTTTCTTCCAATTTAATCTCTCATCAATGGACACACCTAAAAATTTGGAATATTCTACCTTAGCTATATGCTTCTGATTAAGGTCTATATTTATTAATGGCGTCATACCGTTCACTGTACGGAACTGTATGTACTGTGTCTTATCAAAATTCAGTGAGAGTCCGTTTACAAGGAACCACTTAGTAATTTTCTGAAAGACAGCATTGACAATTTCATCAGTTAATTCTTGTTTGTCAGGTGTGATTACTTTACTTGTATCATCAGCAAAGAGAACTAACTTTGCCTCTTCATGAATATAGAATGGCAAGTCATTAATATATATTAAGAGCAACAAAGGACCCAAGACTGACCCTTGTGGAACCCCATTCTTGATAGTTCCCCAGTTTGAGGAATGTGCTGATCTTTGCATATTATGAGAACTACTTATTTCAACTTTCTGCACTCTTCCAGTTAGGTACGAATTAAACCATTTGTGCACTGTCCCACTCATGCCACAATACTTGAGCTTGTCTAGCAGAATTTCATGATTTACACAATCAAAAGCCTTTGAGAGATCACAAAAAATCCCAATGGGTGGTGTTCGGTTATTCAGATCATTCAAAATTTGATTAGTGAAAGCATATATGGCATTTTCTGTTGAAAAACCTTTCTGGAAACCAAACTGACATTTTGTTAGTACTTCATTGTTACAGATATGTGAAGCTACTCTTGAATACATAACTTTCTCAAAATTTTTGGATAAAGCTGTTAGAAGGGAGATTGGACGGTAATTGTTGACATCAGATCCCACTCATCAACAGAGATTGCGGCTATAACCTCAGCAAGGCATGGAAACGAGCACTGAGTCTAATTAAACGGAGGCTCAGCAAAGGAAACGAACGGGCGACCAGGGCGGACGAGGCAGTTACAGCGACGCCGCCACAGACGCCGACGCCAGCCTCTCAGCGACCGCCGACGCGCGGCCGCGGGCGCGGACCGCGGAGAGAACGCCTCGCATGGGAAAGGGGATTTCGGGCGGTCGCCCGCCCTTACGAGCTCAGTTCGTCAGCGCACCTGACGATGGCAACATGTCTGATCGCCGAAATATTGTGCCCGTTGGACACTATGGACCGGCAGTACACCCGTGGACTGTTCGAGCAATCTGAAATGTTGTTCAGTGTGTGACACTCATTATGAATCTTCGTTTTTTTATTTAGCTTAGTGGCCCTAGTTAAATAAAAAATCATAGTTGGTTATGTAAACTGACGAAGGTAATCAGCAATTTGATCAGTAATTTAAAAAAAAAAACCGAAGATATATAATGAGTGTCACACACAGAAAAACATTTTAGAGTGATCTGAAGACGGTTCGGTAATGAGCTGAAACAGGTAATTAGTAAAGTAATTTTCCGATCCTGACGTAACATATACAGGGTTATTACAAATGACTGAAGCGATTCCACAGCTCTACAATAACTTTATTATTTGAGATATTTTCACAATGCTTTGCACACACATACAAAAACTCAAAAAGTTTTCTTAGGCATCCACAAATGTTCGATATGTGCCCCTTTAGTGATTCGGCAGACATCAAGCCGATAATCAAGTTCCTCCCACACTCGGTGCAGCATGTCCCCATCAATGAGTTCGAAAGCATCGTTGATGCGAGTTCGCAGTTCTGGCACGTTTCTTGGTAGAGGAGGTTTAAACACCGAATCTTTCACATAACCCCACAGAAATAAGTCGCATGGGTTTAGTCAGGAGAGCGTAGAGGCCATGACATGAATTGCTGATCATAATCTCCACCACGACCGATCCATAGGTTTTCCAATCTCCTGTTTAAGAAATGCCGAACATCATGATGGAAGTGCGGTGGAGCACCATCCTGTTGAAAGATGATGTCGGCGTTGTCGGTCTCCAGTTGTGGCATGAGCCACGCGTGAAACTTGCCCGCACGCGTTCAACCGTTTCTTCGCTCACTGCAGGCCGACCCGTTGATTTCCCCTTACAGAGGCATCCAGAAGCTTTAAACTGCGCATAACATCGCCGAATGGCGTTAGCAGTTGGTGGATCTTCGTTGAACTTCGTCCTGAAGTGTCGTTGCACTGTTATGACTGTCTGATGTGAGTGCATTTCAAGCACGACGTACGCTTTCTCGGCTCCTGTAGCCATTTTGTCTCACTGCGCTCTCGAGCGCTCTGGCGGCAGAAACCTGAAGTGCGGCTTCAGCCGAACAAAACTTTATGAGTTTTTCTACGTATCTGTAGTGTGTCGTGACCATATGTCAATGAATGGAGCTACAGTGAATTTATGAAATCGCTTCAATCATTTGTAATAGCCCTGTATATCCACACACATTTTAAATGAGTCTTATAACAAAAATCATGCAACTGTTGAAATTCAGATGGAAGCTCTTGGTGTACCTACGCAGTAGTAGCCTGGGAAGGCAGCTGAATGTTATTTTCGAGTCCAGCTCTGGTGGCGACGCGTCGCGGTAAACAGACCTCTGTCGCCATACGTGGAGACCCACCTCTAGCCGTGTGGCCGCACGGTCGGCCATTTCGAGCCCGAGCGTTGTGACGTCGTCTTCAAAGTTCCAGCCTTTCACCGGCTCGGAAAACTGGGGAAACGCCTGCTGTTTCTCAGAAAAGGAGCTTGTTGATTGGTCAGTATGCCCCCACCAGCTTTGGTCGCTCTCTGTGTGTGGAGGCTTTGGAGAGAACTTACCGAGGCGAGGATAATACACTCCTGGAAATGGAAAAAAGAACACATTGACACCGGTGTGTCAGACCCACCATACTTGCTCCGGACACTGCGAGAGGGCTGTACAAGCAATGATCACACGCACGGCACAGCGGACACACCAGGAACCGCGGTGTTGGCCGTCGAATGGCGCTAGCTGCGCAGCATTTGTGCACCGCCGCCGTCAGTGTCAGCCAGTTTGCCGTGGCATACGGAGCTCCATCGCAGTCTTTAACACTGGTAGCATGCCGCGACAGCGTGGACGTGAACCGTATGTGCAGTTGACGGACTTTGAGCGAGGGCGTATAGTGGGCATGCGGGAGGCCGGGTGGACGTACCGCCGAATTGCTCAACACGTGGGGCGTGAGGTCTCCACAGTACATCGATGTTGTCGCCAGTGGTCGGCGGAAGGTGCACGTGCCCGTCGACCTGGGACCGGACCGCAGCGACGCACGGATGCACGTCAAGACCGTAGGATCCTACGCAGTGCCGTAGGGGACCCCACCGCCACTTCCCAGCAAATTAGGGACACTGTTGCTCCTGGGGTATCGGCGAGGACCATTCGCAACCGTCTCCATGAAGCTGGGCTACGGTCCCGCACACCGTTAGGCCGTCTTCCGCTCACGCCCCAACATCGTGCAGCCCGCCTCCAGTGGTGTCGCGACAGGCGTGAATGGAGGGACGAATGGAGACGTGTCGTCTTCAGCGATGAGAGTCGCTTCTGCCTTGGTGCCAATGATGGTCGTATGCGTGTTTGGCGCCGTGCAGGTGAGCGCCACAATCAGGACTGCATACGACCGAGGCACACAGGGCCAACACCCGGCATCATGGTGTGGGGAGCGATCTCCTACACTGGCTGTACACCACTGGTGATGGTCGAGGGGACACTGAATAGTGCACGGTACATCCAAACCGTCATCGAACCCATCGTTCTACCATTCCTAGACCGGCAAGGGAACTTGCTGTTCCAACAGTACAATGCACGTCCGCATGTATCCCGTGCCACCCAACGTGCTCTAGAAGGTGTAAGTCAACTACCCTGGCCAGCAAGATCTCCGGATCTGTTCCCCATTGAGCATGTTTGGGACTGGATGAAGCGTCGTCTCACGCGGTCTGCACGTCCAGCACGAACGCTGGTCCAACTGAGGCGCCAGGTGGAAATGGCATGGCAAGCCGTTCCACAGGACTGCATCCAGCATCTCTACGATCGTCTCCATGGGAGAATAGCAGCCTGCATTGCTGCGAAAGGTGGATATACACTGTACTAGTGCCGACATTGTGCATGCTCTGTTGCCTGTGTCTATGTGCCTGTGGTTCTGTCAGTGTGATCATGTGATGTATCTGACCCCAGGAATGTGTCAATAAAGTTTCCCCTTCCTGGGACAATGAATTCACGGTGTTCTTATTTCATTTTCCAGGAGTGTACCTGTCGCAGTAAGCAGTCGCCGCTGCGTGGTCAAGTAACTAGTGACTTTTCGATGTGAGTTAGTCCAGTTTCGATTTAGTTCTCACTATAGCGATAAAACTCCATCGTTAGGAGCAGTATGAAATTCTCGTGACTTATGATTTCAGTATCATTTTACATAAAGTCAGATGGAACCGAATTCGGTGTTTGATTGGTTACGATGCACGCTGCGTGTAGTCTGCTCACTTCACTGTGAGTCACTAGCTGGCTTTGATGATTTATTTACTAGTTGAAAGTGGTGAGCTTTGCTTTCAAATCTTTCGTGTAGTTATAACTTGCACGTCCAAGTCGCACTTCTTTAGTCCACAAATCCTTGCTGAGTAATAATGATCGTAAGTGTCGTTCGCTCGTATGGGACTATAGGATTCTTTTCTTTTTCTTTTTTTTTCCATGTGATTTCCGTGTAGCTAAATGCAGTTTCAGGAGCAAGCTCCATCTGTTAAATAACTATATAATTCAGACCCTTAGTTCACTACACTTCACTACAATGTGCATACTTGCACGTTTTCCTTCTGCCTCTAATCTGTAATCGAAAGTACCCTGTGATAGAAAATTACTAAATATGTTTAATGAAGACCAAACCCTGACTGGTCCTTCTGAAGTTCACTAATTAAAATCCTGTTGCACAGGTTTCTCTCCAGGGCTAGTAATCATTTAATATTCGTGGTACTTCAGGCGATTTGGCACTTGAGCAGGTAATGCTAAACACGGTGCTTGTGCAGCAGATAGCGCTCAGCTACCCAAGTCGAATAACTTTTAAGATGGAAACCTACGGCTTTTCCTAAATGTGCCCCACACATGCGTAGAGTCCTTAGGGACCGCTTCATTCACACCTTACAAAGGAACATGACTGAATTACTCAACTGATATGAAATCAGAGAAAGCTTTTGACAAAGCTAATTGGAATAAACTCTTTGCAATTATAAAAGCAGTGGGATAAAACACAGGGAGTGAAAGTTGATGTACAACTCCAAACAAATCAAACGGCAGTTATAGGAGTGAAAGGGCAGCATTTGTCGAGAAGGGAGTGAGACAGTGGCGCAACCTAAACGCGATGTTGTCCAATCTATACAATGTGTAATCAGTAAATAAACCTAAAGAAAAATTTACAAAATATATTAAAATTCAGGGAGAAGAAACAGAAAGAGGTTTGTTGATGACTTTGTAATTCCGTCACAAACAGAAAAGGACTGTAAGAGCTGTTCAACGGAATTGGCAGTGTCTTGAAAGGAAGATATAAGTTAAAACTAAGTAAAAGTAAAATAATATTAATGGAAACTACACCCTAAGACAAAAAGAAAGAAACGGCGCACCACGAAGGAATTATTCGAATGGGACCGAAATTGGTAGATATGATGTACATGTACAGACTAACAAATGATTACAGTTTCAGAAGATTTGGGTGATGTATTCAAGAGAAAAAGCTTCACAAATTGGGCAAGTCAATAACACGTTGGTCCACACCTGGCCCTTATGTAAGCATTTATTCGGCTTGTTCAAATGGTTCAAATGGCTCTGAGCACTATGGGACTTAACATCTGTGGTCATCAGTCCCCTAGAACTTAGAACTACTTAAACCTAACTAACCTAAGGACATCACACACATCCATGCCAGGATTCGAACTTGTGACCGTAGCGGTCACACGGTTCCAGACTGAAGCGCCTAGAACCGCACGGCCACACCGGCCGGCTTCGGCTTGTTATTCATTGACAGGGTTATTGGATGTCCTGCTGAGGGGTATAGTGCCAAATTCTCTCCAATTGGCGCGTTAGATCGTCAAAATCTCGGACTGGTTGCAGGGCGCTGCCCGTGGCGCTCAGTCGCCGGATCTCTCCCCAACTGAAAACGTACTGAGCGTTACGGGCAGCGCCCTCCAACCAGTCCGAGATTTTGACGATCTGAAGCGCCAATTGGAGAGAATTTGGCACGATACCCCTCAGGAGGACATCCAATAACCCTGTCAATGAATAACAAGCCGAATAAATGCTTGCATAAGGGCCAGATGTGGACCAACGCGTTATTGGCTTGCCCAATTTGTGAAGGTCTTTCTCTTGAATAAATCACCCAAATTTTCTGATACTGTAATCATTTGTTAGTCTGTACATGTACATCACATTACCCGTTTCTGTAGCATTCGGATAATTCCTTCGTGGTACTTTTTTTGTCCTAAGTGCAGGCCATTTAAATCAATCGATGCTGAGGGAATAAGAGTACGAAATGAGATATGAAAAGTAGTAGCTAAGTTTTACTATTTGGGCAATAAAATAAGTGATAATGGCGAAGTAGAGAGGATTCAAGATGTAGACTGGCAAAGCATTTCTGAAGAAAAGAAATTTGATAACATCAAATATAGACTTGAGAGTCAGGAAGCATTTTCTGAAGGCATTTTTGTCTGGAGTGTAGGTTTGTTCGCAAGTGAAAAGTGGAAAATAAGTAGTTCAGACAAGGAGGGACTAGAAGCTATTGAAATGGGCTGCTGTAGAAGACTTCTGAATATTAGATGGGTGGACCACGTAATTGATGGGTAAGTACTGAATGGAATCGGGAAAATAGAAATTTTTGGCTTAAGTTGACTAAGAGGAGTGATCTTTCGATAGGACACATCCTTCGACATCAAGGGATCACCAGTTTAATATTGGAGGGAAGTGTGTGTGGTCAAAATTGCAGATGGAGCCAAGAGACGAGAGCAGAAGGCTTAATTCAATTAGTTGTTAGCCATATCATGTTTCGGGCGATTAATGAATATCTGATGTTGATAATATGGGTGACATCGGTGATTGCAAAGGTCGAGCCGGTAGTTCTCATTAATTATTCGCAGATGAAGAGACTCACACAGGATAGAGTAGCATGGAGAGCTGCATGAAACCACAACAGCAACAACGTGAAATCCAGTCAAAGGTTCACGCAGGAGGGGAAATGATCGAATCCAATGACTGCAATCACTGGTCGACTGCGTGCCTATTTAATTAGTTGGAAAACTTAATATGCAAATTTGCTCGGCATTCTGGAGCCGCCTATGTGTTGCTGAAGTACTGTACCATCGATCATCGGATGGTACGGTCAACATACCTTCAATACCTGCCAAGCTCAAAGTTAAAAAAAAAAAAAAAAAAGCCCGAAGTTGGCGTAGATCGTTGAAGGAGAAGAGCCGTTTAGTCTTTGAGTCCACGCTGGCGCATACGAAGACCTTTCTTCTTCGTGTTCTCGAGTGGTTACACCTTAGCATGGCCAACCTAAGAGCCTGAAAATCGCTCCCGCCCCGCCCCGCCGCATAATGATAAGCAGTGGGAGATGTTAGCGCAGCCTCCTCACTAGGGCAATTTTCTTTTTTCGAGTGTAGGTACACCACTGAGGCAGCAAAATTAATCGAGGCACAACCTACTTCTTATGTTTTTATTTAGTTATTTAGGTATTTTGCTAAGAACGTTCTAAAGCCAATATCGTGTAATATTTCTGTATTTAAATCAACCATTTTCGACAGAATTTGCTGTCATCTTCAGGTCTTAAAAGATCTTTTTGTTATAAAACATGTTCATTTTAAGTTGGAAATCACGCCAAGTTGTCATGTGGATAAAGAACAGCAAATTATAAAATGCTTGTCACAACTAAAATACACTCCTGTAAATGGAAAAAAGAACACATTGACACCGGTGTGTCACACCCACCATACTTGCTCCGGACACTGCGAGAGGGCTGTACAAGCAATGATCACACGCACGGCACAGCGGACACACCAGGAACCGCGGTATTGGCCGTCGAATGGCGCTAGCTGCGCAGCATTTCTGCACCGCCGCCGTCAGTGTCAGCCAGTTTGCCGTGGCATACGGAGCTCCATCGCAGTCTTTAACACTGGTAGCATGCCGCGACAGCGTGGACGTGAACCGTATGTGCAGTTGACGGACTTTGAGCGAGGGCGTATAGTGGGCATGCGGGAGGCCGGGTGGACGTACCGCCGAATTGCTCAACACGTGGGGCGTGAGGTCTCCACAGTACATCGATGTTGTCGCCAGTGGTCGGCGGAAGGTGCACGTGCCCGTCGACCTGGGACCGGACCGCAGCGACGCACGGATGCACGCCAAGACCGTAGGATCCTACGCAGTGCCGTAGGGGACCGCACCGCCACTTCCCAGCAAATTAGGGACACTGTTGCTCCTGGGGTATCGGCGAGGACGATTCGCAACCGTCTCCATGAAGCTGGGCTACGGTCCCGCACACCGTTAGGCCGTCTTCCGCTCACGCCCCAACATCGTGCAGCCCGCCTCCAGTGGTGTCGCGACAGGCGTGAATGGAGGGACGAATGGAGACGTGTCGTCTTCAGCGATGAGAGTCGCTTCTGCCTTGGTGCCAATGATGGTCGTATGCGTGTTTGGCGCCGTGCAGGTGAGCGCCACAATCAGGACTGCATACGACCGAGGCACACAGGGCCAACACCCGGCATCATGGTGTGGGGAGCGATCTCCTACACTGGCCGTACACCACTGCTGATCGTCGAGGGGACACTGAATAGTGCACGGTATATCCAAACCGTCATCGAACCCATCGTTCTACCATTCCTAGACCGGCAAGGGAACTTGCTGTTCCAACAGGACAATGCACGTCCGCATGTATCCCGTGCCACCCAACGTGCTCTAGAAGGTGTAAGTCAACTACCCTGGCCAGCAAGATCTCCGGATCTGTCCCCCATTGAGCATGTTTGGGACTGGATGAAGCGTCGTCTCACGCGGTCTGCATGTCCAGCACGAACGCTGGTCCAACTGAGGCGCCAGGTGGAAATGGCATGGCAAGCCGTTCCACAGGACTACATCCAGCATCTCTACGATCGTCTCCATGGGAGAATAGCAGCCTGCATTGCTGCGAAAGGTGGATATACACTGTACTAGTGCCGACATTGTACATGCTCTGTTGCCTGTGTCTATGTGCCTGTGGTTCTGTCAGTGTGATCATGTGATGTATCTGACCCCAGGAATGTGTCAATAAAGTTTCCCCTTCCTGGGACAATGAATTCACGGTGTTCTTATTTCAATTTCCAGGAGTGTATTTAAAAATATAAACCATTAGTTATGACAAACCTTTTATAATGTACTGTTTTTTTATCCACACGGCAATTTGTCGCAATGTCCAACTTAAAATGAACACGTTTCATAAGAAAAAGATGTTTTAAGAGCTAAAGATGACAGCAAAGACTGCCAAAACTGGTTGTTTTAAATAAAGAAAGAGTTATGCTTTCTTGGCTTTAGAATGTTTTTAGCAAGTGAAACAGATTGCTGCTTCTCTCTTCTCAAAATGAGAAAATCCAGTTAGGCATTTTGGCTTTAGGCGACGTTGACCATACAGTCAGCAATAGTAGTAAACAGTACAGAGTTAATACAAAACTTTGATCAAATGAAGCTATATGGATCCTGCATTGTTAACACATGTGCCCAGTGAGCAGTAGATTCAGGTTCGAATTCCGACCTTGATACAAATTTTCATTCGTCGCTTCAGTCTGCATATGTACGTCACAAAACTTTGAGTTAAAGAAATACTGGTATGACAGAATAAGCTGAGCTTTGGAGTCACCAATATACTGAGGAGATTACATTATGCTCGAGTCTGTTATACATTGTTTTCGTAAAGGGTTTCTTGTTCAATGTAGTTTGAGTACATATACACATACCAGTTCGTAATTTAAGAACTCTACAAATGAATAATAATTGGAGTTGAAATTTTGTATTTGTGGGGACCCACTGCCTCCAGGTGCTTAATAAATGTAACATGGTCCGTAGTAGGCCGTAATGCAATGTTTATTTAATCGTGCGATTAGCGTCATCGTCAAGCACATCTGTAATATCTGTATTTCATGCCATTTTCAAATCACTCTTAATTACAAATAAAAAGTAGCCATATCCCTCATTTTACGAAAGGATCCACATTACAGCGACACTTTTTAAGATCCTATTCTGAACTTTGTTCTATGTACAGCAACCTGGTAACAGTAAAAGGCTACTTTTTACTTGTAATTAAGAGTGATTTGAAAATGAAATACAGATGTTACAGATGTGCTTGACAATGACGCTTAGTCGACATTAGATAATCGCACGATTAAATAAACACCACGTTAAAGCTTACTACGGATCACGTTTACGTTTATTAATAATTAGAGTCTTCATATAAGTTTACTGGAGCCACTTACAATTATAGTACTACGCAGCCATGGTAATACTGGTCTTGGTCACTCGTGACCGTTATCTCTCTCGTGACCGTTATCGCAAACACGCGGCGACGTTATCGGAAACAAGTGCAGCGGTGACTGGGGAAAACCCATGGCAATGAGTATATTTTTCAAGTCGTCGGTTACGCATATACTATCAAGCGGTTCGCTGTGTCCTCGTGAGAAGTCGTCAGTAGTACAGCGCAGTATTATCCATAATCGTGAAGGTCACTGGCGAAAGCTGACACATTCATTTGAAAAAGCGATTATATTCAAGGTTGTAAAATGTTTCCAGGAAGAAAAAAAGCATAATCAGGTAATGATAACTCTACGGAAAACAGTCTTTCGGACTGCAAAAATGGTAGGGAAGTTAAAAAAAAACAGTAAAATATATTTTGAAAGACTTTAAGGAAGCGGAAGAAAACGGAGAAAAAAGTTAAAACTTCTAGAAAACAAAGTCGTTCTACAAAAGTAATTTCTCTAGAAGATTTCGATACACCAATTATTTTTAGAAATTTTTCTGACTGTTACGAGCAGAAGAAGGAAATCACAACACTGAGAATGATGGTTACACGAGAGGCGGTGGAAAAGTTTCTAGCCCGAGATAGTTACCGTGACGTTTCGCACAAACACCACCACCCACTTTTATGGTGACCCTTTGTGGGTATGCAAGTCATATTTCGCGGCACCAGCTTCGTTAATTTTGCCGCTAGGATGCGCTGTACATCGCAGTGTAAGCAAAATGGCGAATATCGAGAGAATCAAGAACCGTGCTGTGATTGACTATCTTCATTTGAAGGGAATGACGCCCAAAGAAACTGCGGAGGAAATACGGAATACACTTAAGGACAGCGCTCCGTCTTATGCAACAGTGAAAAACGGGGGGTCCGACTTCAAACATGGAAGAACGAGTCTAGAAGATGCGCCAAGGAGCGGAAGCCCTGTCACCGTTGCCAGCACATTGAAACCACGTTTGGAATCTCCCATGGGTGTCCTCATGACATTGTTGTGGATATTTTGGGAATGCTGAAGTTTCATCTCGGTGGGTCCCGAAAGACTTCAGTGCAGATCAGAGATGGGAGCGTGTGCAGTGCTGTGAAGAAATCTTCCGCCAATTTGAAGCGGATGAAGACGGCTTTCTTGCAAGGTGTGTGACAATGGACGAAACAGGGGTTAATCACCTTGATCCTGAGACAAAATAACATCCACAACAATGCATCCCCTACCCCAAAAAAATTCGTTGTGCAACTCCGAAACACTCAAGTTGAAACGTCCCCTTAGAAAAATTATACATGACTGTGCTTAAACTGACACACAATATTTTTCAGCGCAACGCAATCTGACTTTCAATAATCCCTACAAGAGAATGGCCCCGACGAAATTAACCTATACGTTTCACAAATCACTTACCTCACAAAAATCTTCGTTGCTTGAACTACTCAATACAGCGAGCGCCACTACTGCCAGCTCAATAAAAGATTCAAACTACTGAAGGCACTAACTATGATATCAAGTATTACAAATTTACTCTTTTTTAATCACACACGTCCAGATCGTCCGCTCTCAAAATTCCGCCATCTCTCTCCCCACATCCACCACTGCTGGCGGCTCACCTCCAAGTGCGTAACACTACGCGCTGTTAACATCCAGCTGCCCAACACTACAATAGCCAACAACACTGCAAACCAGCCACAGACTGCACACAGCACAGCCAGTGATTTTCATACAGAGCGCTACGTGGCGTTACCAATAAAAAAACCTAAACAGCCTACTTACAACGTGTTGTTCCAACCAACCGGTAACAAATCTAGCAGCCCGCCTCTGAATTGCTTCGACGTGTTCCTTCTAACAGGTCTGGTACGGATCCCAAACACTCTAGCAGTACTCAAGAATAGGTCGCACCAGAATCTTACATGCGGTCTCCTTTACAGGTGAACCACTCCTTCCTAAAATTCTCCCAATAAACCGAAGTCGACAATCCGGCTTCCCAACCACAGATCTCACACGCTCGGTCCATGTCACATCGCTTTGCAACGTTAACCCCAGATATTTAGACGACCTGACTGTGTCAAACAGGACACTAGTAATACTGTATCCGAACAATACAGATTTGTTCTACCTACTCATCCACATTAACTTACATTTTTCCACATTTAGAACTAGGTGCTATCCATCACACGAACTGGAAATTATTTTCTAAGTCGTCTTGTATTTTCTTACAGTCACTCAACTTCGACATCTTACCGTACACCATCAGCAAAACAACCGCAGATTGCTGCCCAGCGCGTCCGCCAAATCATTTATGTATAAAGAGAACAACATCGGTCCTATCACACTTCCTTAGAGCACTCCTGAGGATACCCTTGTCTCTGAACACTCACCGTCGAGCACAACATACTGAATTGTATTAATTAAGAAGTCTTCGAGTCACTCACATATTTGTGAACTTATTCCACGTGCTCGTACCTTCGTTAATCCCTTGCAATTGGCCACCGTGTCAAATGCTTTCCTGATATATACAGGGCTATTACAAATGATTGAAGCAATTTCATAAATTCACTGTAGCTCCATTCATTGACATATGGTCACGACACACTACAGATACGTAGAAAAACTCGTAAAGTTTTGTTCGGCTGAAGCCGCACTTCAGGTTTCTGCCGCCAGAGCGCTCGAGAGCGCAGTGACACAAAATGGCGACAGGAGCCGAGAAAGCGTATGTCGTGCTTGAAATGCACTCACATCAGTCAGTCATAATAGTGCAACGACACTTCAGGACGAAGTTCAACAAAGATCCACCAACTGCTAACTCCATTCGGCGATGGTATGCGCAGTTTAAAGCTTCTGGATGCCTCTGTAAGGAGAAATCAACGGGTCGGCCTGCAGTGAGCGAAGAAGCGGTTGAGCGCGTGCGGGCAAGTTTCACGCGTAGCCCGCGGAAGTCGACGAATAAAGCAAGCAGGGAGCTAAACGTAGCACAGCCGACGGTTTGGAAAATCTTACGGAAAAGGCTAAAGCAGAAGCCTTACCGTTTACAATTGCTACAAGTCCTGACTACCCGATGACAAAGTCAAACGCTTTGAATTTTCGGCGCGGTTGCAACAGTTCATGGAAGAGGATGCGTTTAGTGCGAAACTTGTTTTCAGTGATGAAGCAACATTTTTTCTTAATGGTGAAGTGAACAGACACAATGTGCGAATCTGGACGGTAGAGAATCCTCACGCATTCGTGTACCAAATTCGCAATTCACCGAACGTTAACGTGTTTTGTGCAATCTCACGGTTTAAAGTTTACGGCCCCTTTTTCTTCTGCGAGAAAAACGTTACAGGATACGTGTATCTGGACATGCTGGAAAATTGGCTCATGCCACAACTGGAGACCGACAGCGCCGACTTCATCTTTCAACAGGATGGTGCTCCACCGCACTTCCATCATGATGTTCGGCATTTCTTAAACAGGAGATTGGAAAACCGATGGATCGGTCGTGGTGGAGATCATGATCAGCAATTCGTGTCATTGCCTCCACGCTCTCCCGACTTAACCCCATGCGATTTCTTTCTGTGGGGTTATGTGAAAGATTCAGTGTTTAAACCTCCTCTACCAAGAAACGTGCCAGAACTGCGAGCTCGCATCAACGATGCTTTCGAACTCATTGATGGGGACATGCTGCGCCGAGTGTGGGAGGAACTTGATTATCGGCTTGATGTCTGCCGAATCACTAAAGGGGCACATATCGAACATTTGTGAGTGCCTAAAAGAACTTTTTGAGTTTTTGTATGTGTGTGCAAAGCATTGTGAAAATATCTCAAATAATAAAGTTATTGTAGAGCTGTGAAATCGCTTCAATCATTTGTAATAACCCTGTAAATATGGAATGTGCTTATTGACCTTCATCCATAGTTCTAAGTATATCATGTGAGGAAAGGGCAATCTGAGTTTAGCGATGCTTTTTAAAACCATGCTGATTCGTGGACATAAGTTTCTCAGTCTCAAGAGAGTTTATTGTATTCGAACTGAGAATGTGTTCAAGGATTCTGCAGCAAACAGGAATTAGGGATTTTGGTCTGTAATTTTCCGGGTCCGTTATTTTGCCTCTCTTATATACTGCAAACTAGGTAAGGGACCAAGGCTGTGGAGTACTGTTTGTAAAGTCGAACAAGGATTCCATCCATACCTGCTGATTTATTTGTTTTCAAATCTTTCAATTCTCTCGCGACGCCGGGTATGCTTATTCTTCTGCCCTATGGTGAAGTGACGGTATGCCTGTACGAGTCTCCTGTATGACCGATTTCTTGAATGTGAAATTTAAAACTTCGGCTTTCGTTTTGCTATCTTCAACTGCCGCACAAGACTGGTCAACAACGGACTGCATGGAACCCATAGACCTGCTTAGCGATTTTACAGAATACCAGAATTTCTCCCAGTTCTCTGCCAGATCTTTTGCTAAGGTGTGGCGGTAGTAGTCGCTGTATGCTTCTCGCGTGGATCTTTTCACAGACGGACGCATCTCTACTAACATTGTTTGTCGTCATTTGTGCGCTCTCTGTTGAACCTAGAGTGAAACAGCCTCTTCTTCCTCAGCAGCTTCCGCAGACAGCAATGGGCACGTGAACGCAGACACTGGGGTGGCAAAATGTAGTGCTCGCGGATGAGTCCTGCCTCAAGCTGCCCTATATAGTGATGGTCGAATAGGCGTTCGATGTCGCCGTGGTGAACGCAATCCTGCAGACAGTATTGTTGAGCGGCATAGAGGACAAACGCCAAGTATGGTGGTTTGAGGCGCCATTGGGCAGTGATTCACCACACGGTGGCACTACTGCGTACAGTCACAGTGGACGCGCAGGTCTGTAATGCGTAGCGTCATGTCGCTAATCGGTGGAATAAATTTCATTGTGATCACATCTCTCGGTACTGGTGTTTCACGTCTTACAAACAGTAGTGTATTTTGAAAACTGAGATAAATTTTCAGGGGTGAAGCGAAACGTTTTCGGAATAGTTTTAAAGAGATGGTATTTCATTTCAGAAACTGTAAGAAAAACAGATCCATACTAACAGAATGTACCAAATTGTTACAAGGCGAGCGGAATATTTGAGAACAACCAGAAATGATGGGAAAAGGTCCAAATAAACCGATGGTACTCATGGACGACACATGAGAGCGTACGTACTGTACCATCAAAAGTACTGGTAGCACGTAAAAGTTCCGCGAGCAGGCAAAGTGCTATCTCTGTCCAAGCTGGAGGCGTAATGGGTTTCACAGAGGGAACAGACTTAATTTGATATTCGAAATCTAAATCCTAAGATTATCACGATGATGTGAATGGGGATAATTATCACGAATGGTTAGAAGAGGAACTGATTCCTAAAACCCCAATATTATTGTTGTTCTTGATAACGCATCGTATCGTACTATTCAGACCAATAAATCCCTCACAATCGCAACTCACAAAAAGGACGTAATTGGATGTATCGTCCAGAACAAAATTAGTTTTAAATCGAGCTTAAGGAGAAATAAGTTTTTACAAGTTGTGTGTTGGAACAATTCAAAGCTCTTTTCTGAAGCAGCTATAGTTTTAAGGAACAAGAGATGTACTGTTCTGAGGCTCCCACTACACCACTTTGATTTGAACCCTATAGCCGGCCGGTGTGACCGGGCAGTTCTTGGCGCTTCAGTCTGGAACCGCGCGACCGCTAGGGTCGCAGGTTCGAATCCTGCCTCGGGGATGGATGTGTGTGATGTCCTTAGGTTAGTTACGTTGTTCTAAGTTCTAGATGTTCAGTCCCATAGTGCTCAGAGCCATTTGAAGCATCTGATACTGAATTATTGATTATGGCAGTCCACAGAATCAGAGCGAGAGCGTTGAAAACGTAATTTGGACGAGAATTCTGGTCCGTAGATCCACGAACCTTTTTTGCAGAGGATGTCGCAGTGGATTTCGGAGTCGACTTCTCCTCATACGCAACCTCATTGCTCCTAGTAGTATTGTCCACATTATCACAAAAAAAAAATTATTTTATAAAATCTATTACTGAGTGGTCAGCGTGACAGACTTTCAATCCTAAGGGCCCGGGTTCGATTCCCGGCTGGGTCGGAAATTTTCTCCGCTCAGGGACTGGGTGTTGTGTTGTCCTAATCATCATTTCATCCCCATCGACGCGCAGGTCGCCGAAGTGGCGTGAAATTGAAAGACCTGCACCAGGCGAACGGTCTACCCGACGGGAGGCCCTAGCCACACGACATTTCCATTTTTATACTGAATCGTGCCATGTTTACAATGAACTAACAATACAAGTCACAAAGCAACAACTAATATTATGCCATTTTTCAGACCATGGAGGTATAATAGGAGGAGCTGTCATGTGTTCATAAATCTGAAGCTGATGGCCCTCATATCAGTTGCCCCACACATTAGCATCTAGTAGAAGTGTTTGGGTCAAAGACGCCAGCTTGCTTCATTTACGGGTGTACTAATCGTACTGATTGTAGTCTACAATGCAAACGGATCACATGTCATTCATAGCCAGACTTGTTCAAGCGATTTTTTCCTTTAAGTACGTGAATTTTGGTTGCGCTGTTTACTTTCACTACAGCGCTTTTATTTCTGTAATTTGACTTTAGATTTCCTGTCAGTCCAACTCGGAAAGTTCTCCGGGTGAACCCTGTGAAAAGGAACGCTGGAAACCGATCAAACGTAGCAAAGTATGTTCTCGGCATTTTCGGGAAATGGATACAGACCGAATACCATTTCCGTCTTCATATAAAATTCAGCGCCCTCTCCACTTATTATACCTCCATGTTTGAGACTTCTGAATTGTGAACAATTGCCTCTAGTACCAAGTTAGCCAACTTTAATTGCCAGTTCCACAGGTACATTATCTGTGCAATTACTTAATAGTCTGAGCAACAGATTTTTTTTTTCAGAGCACTTGTTACAATAAGCCTGTGTCAGCATATTAGGATTCCGTGCCTCAGTCTATCTACATCTACATCTACATCTACATCCATACTCCGCAAGCCACCTGACGGTGTGTGGCGGAGGGTACCTTGAGTACCTCTATCGGTTCTCCCTTCTGTTCCAGTCTCGTATTGTTCGTGGAAAGAAGGACTGTACCGACAGCCTCTGTGTGGGCTCTAATCTCTCTGATTTTATCCTCATGGTCTCTTCGCGAGATATACGAAGGAGGGTGCAATATACTGCTTGACTCCTCGGTGAAGGTATGTTCTCGAAACTTCAACAAAAGCCCGTACCGAGCTACTGAGCGTCTCTCCTGCAGAGTCTTCCACTGGAGTTTATCTATAATCTCCGTAACGCTTTCGCGATTACTAAATGATCCTGTAACGATGCGCGCTGCTCTCCGTTGGCTCTTCTCTATCTCTTCTATTGTAAGTAGGCTGTATAGGCTTTTTTATTGGTAACGCCACGGAACGCTCTGTATGAAAATCACTGGCTGTGCTGTGTGCAGTCTGTGGCTGGTTTGCATTGTTGTTGGCTATTGTAGTGTTGGGCAGTTGGCTGTTAAGAGCGCGTAGCGTTGCGCAGCTGGACGTGAGCCGCCAGCAGTGGTGGATGTGGGGAGAGAAATGGCGGAGTTTTGAGAGCGGATGATCTGGACGTGTGTCCATCGGAGACAGTAAATTTGTAAGACTGGATGTCATGAACCGATATATATTATGACTTTTGAACACTGTTAAGGTAAATACATTGTTTGTTCTTTATCAAAATCTTTCATTTGCTAAGAATGCCTATCAGTAGTTAGTGACTTCATTAGTTAGAATCTTTTATTTAGCTGGCAGTATTGGGGCTCGCTGTATTGTAGTAGTTCGAGTAACGAAGATTTTTGTGAAGTAAGTGATTCATGAAAGGTACGGGTTGTTGTTAGTCAAGGCCATTCTTTTGTAGGGATTATTAAAAGTCAGATTGCGTTGCGCTAAAACTATTGTGTGCCAGTTTAAGCACAGTCATTTATAATTTTTCTAAGGGGACGTTTCACTATCAATCCTATCTGGTACGGATCCCACACTGGTGAGCAGTATACAAGCAGTGGGCGAACAAGTGTACTGTAACCTACTTCCTTTGTTTTCGGATTGCATTTCCTTAGGATTCTTCCAATGAATCTCAGTCTGGCATCTGCTTTAACGACGATCAGCTTGATATGATCATTCCATTTTAAATCACTCCTAATGCTTACTCCCAGATAATTTATGGAATTCACTGCTTCCAGTTGCTGACCTGCTATATTGTAGCTAAATGGTAATGTATCTTCCTTTCTATGTATTCGCAGCACATTACACTTGTCTACATTGAGATTCAATTGCCATTCCCTGCACCATGCGTCAATTCGCTGCAGATCCTCCTGCATTTCAGTACAATTTTCCATTGTTAAAACCTCTCGATATACCACAGCATCATCCGCAAAAAGCCTCAGTGAACTTCCGATGTCATCCACAAGGTCATTTATGGATATTGTGAATAGCGACGGTCCTACGACACTCCCCTATAAGAAAGGAACCCTTATAGCACGGATCGGGGCAGTGGGGAGGAGGGGGGGGGGGGGGGCAGCGTGTGCTGGCCACTGGCGTCCCGAGGGCCGGCCTGTCACTTGGGTTTGCTCGGTCCTTCTCGCCGGTACTAGGAACAGCGCGAAATATCATTTCGCATTGCGGAGCGGCATGTTTCGGCCAACACAACACTCTGACTTCGGCAGAATCGTAGTGTCAGCACTGTTTACCCTTCTCGGGATGAAGGACGCTCGCAGATCCAGCAGCTGTTTGCATAAAAAGAAGCAATCTAGCGGTCTATCGTTAAAATCCTTTAAAATGAATGGGAATGACACAAGAGAGTGATGAGGATTCTCAATTTGCATAAGCGAGGGGCACTGATTATTTACTGTGAAACGACATTACAGCACCATGCAGAGAGAAGAGCAAAAAATTATAATGATCGACTGAGAGGTACTTCAAGAAGTACTGTGCGTTAAATTTGCAGGCATGGAGCACTTGAAGAAACTGATGATACAAGTAATAAAATCACTGAAGTCACACCATTATTCTATTGTCAGTTGCAACAGTTTCCAATGAACACGAACAAAGAGTATGGGGTCTTCATATATTATTGCAAAGTACCGTGGTTATCTTATCTTAGAAGAAAGATTAAGGAAAGGCAAACCTACGTTTCTAGCATTTGTAGACATAGAGAAAGCTTTTGAAAATGTTGACTGGAATACTCTCTTTCAAATTCTAAAGGTGGCAGGGGTAAAATACAGGGATCGAAAGGCTATTTACAATTGGTACAGAAACCAGATGGCAGTTATAAGAATCGAGGGGCATGAAAGGGAAGCAGTGGTTGGGAAGGGAGTGAGACAGGGTTGTAGCCTCTCCCCGATGTTATTCAATCTGTATATTGAGGAAGCAGTAAAGGAAACAAAAGAAAAGTTCGGGGTACGTATTAAAATCCATGGAGAAGAAATAAAAAATTTGAGGTTCGCCGATGACATTGTAATTCTGTCAGAGACAGCAAAGGACTTGGAAGAGCAGTTGACCGGAGTGGACAGTGTCATAAAAGGAGGGTATAAGATGAACATCAACAAAAGCAAAACGAGGATAATGGAATGTACTCGAATTAAGTTGGGTGATGCTGAGGGAATTACATTAGGAAATGAGACACTTTAAGTAGTAAAGGAGTTTTGCTATTTGGGGAGCAAAATAACTGATGATGGTCGAAGTAGAGAGGATATAAAATGTAGACTGGCAATGCCAAGGAAAGCGTTTCTGAAGAAGAGAAATTTGTTAACATCGAGTATAGATTTAAGTGTCAGGAAGTCATTTCTGAAAGTATTTGTATGGAGTGTAGCCATGTATGGAAGTGAAACATGGACAAGAAGAGAATAGAAGCTTTCGAAATGTGGTGCTACAGAAGAATGCTGAAGATTAGATCGGTAGATCACATAACTAATGAGGACGTATTGAATAGAATTGGGGAGAAGAGGAGTTTGTGGCACAACTTGACAAGAAGAAAGGACCGGTTGGTAGGACATGTTCTGAGGCATCAAGGGAACACAAAGTTAGCATTGGAGGGCAGCGTGGCGGGTAAAAATCGTAGAGGGAGACCAAGAGATGAATACACTAAGCAGATTCAGAAGGATGTAGGTTTCAGTAGGTACTGGGAGATGAAGAAGCTTGCACGGGATAGGGTAGCATGGAGAGCTGCATCAAACCAGTCTCAGGACTGAAGACCACAACAACCACCCTGGTTAAGTCAAGCGGCTTGCTAGGAACGACTTTTTCGACTTAAAAGTCTCTGATTTTGAATTTATGAACGAAAAGGTAGTACAGAAATGAAAACTAGAACATACGTAATGGATGGCAGACATGACTGCTCACTACCCATCGTAAAACATTGCAAGGTAACTTCTTTCTGATTCAAAGAGGATGCATTTGAAAAGAAAATCGCGTTGTAGAAGGGACGCATTCTGACAGAGACACTCCAGTTCCCTAAGCTCACTGGCGTTAAAGAAAGCACGAGGTCTGTAGAATTCGTTACGGCCT
The DNA here is from genome assembly GCF_023864275.1 of Schistocerca cancellata. Lineage (NCBI taxonomy): Eukaryota > Metazoa > Arthropoda > Insecta > Orthoptera > Acrididae > Schistocerca > Schistocerca cancellata. The sequence continues at coordinate 573,398,812 of NC_064633.1, read as the reverse complement.
TGCAAGAATGAAAAGGATAGTTTTATAAAGGTTTTGAGGACACTGTGAGTCTTACATCTCTTTTGGAGCTGTTTTCGGGACTGTTTGCCGCTTCAATGAAAGCGCCCTGTGCATGTGCAGACACAAGTGACTGACCTGCAAGGTAATTCCAGTTTCAGCGACAAATGTTTTTACGTTAAAACTGTCCGGGAAGTCTACATTGCTTTCCTCAGATAGAGTTTCCAAGTCTCCATAGTGAGGTTGCAAAAGTGCTTCAATATTTCGATCGGCATAACTGCGTAAAACACTTTTTTTTCGTTTATAAACTAAGTAAGTCACAATTACGCGGTAACATGAGTGTCAAACTCTGTGAAATTGTCTGCGTCTGTCCATATGCCGACAGTTTGTACCGGATAAAAATTACATTATGTCTTCATTGGGTCAAAAATAATTAATTAACACTGAAAAGTTGTTTTGTTCGTGATCTTTGTTGCTGGGCAATGTGAAACATAAAACCAACTCGCACGCAGTGCTAATGCGCTGCCATTTATATGCGGCCCGTTCCGCAGTTCCTCCCCCCACCCCCTTTTTTCCCGTGCGCTCGGGTAAATGTGAAGCGAAGCTGACAGCTTTAGTACGCGGGCCCAGGACTAGCCCGCGAGCCGAAATCTTGGCCATCCCTGCATTACACGATCACTTTTTGTCTGTCTGTTCGACTTTTAAGAACCCTTTTTCTCGGGAACGGGTCGACGTATTAAGATCAAATTTACGTTACGTATTAACGTCTGTGGTCTCTTGGAGATGTAAAAATGTTAAGCTTCTAAGTCATTTCAGTCAAAAGATATGGCCATTTATGTCACGTACTTTGATACTAGAAGCACACTCATCAATACCTACATGGCGCTTCTCGTTGATCTAGAGTCATGAAATTTGCCTAGAACCCAAGGTTTCACATTACAGGCAAAGGAAAAAATCCGGAAATTCTTAATTTGTAATTATAAAATAAATAAAAATATTTTTTTTCCTTTGTTATCCGTCTGTCTGTCCATATTTTCAGACCTCTTTTTCTTCGTAACAGATTAGCGTGTCAACTTCAAATTTATGTCACGTGATAAGGTCTTTGATCTCTTGGTGGTGTAAAAAATTTAAGCTTCTTAGTCATTGCAATCAAGAGAGTCAGTCATTTATGTCACATTTTGATACTCACCACCTCGCTCATCGAAACCTACAGGGCACTTCCCGTTGACCTAAAATCGTGAAATTCGGCAAGAAGCAAAGCTTCACAGTACAAGTAGAGTAAAAAATTTGAATCTTGTTAAAATGTAATTATACTCGTATGACACAAAAATATCTTTTGCCATTGGAACATAAATGACATTCATCATCCATCAAAAGCATAATAGATGAACATTACTGTATGCAAACATAAAAACTAAATTGTAGTCATTTTTTAGTAAGTAAATATTTTTTTAATTTTCTCTCCCTAGATATATATGCACTGAAACCCTCTGCTCGCTTCTTTTTATACGTCTTTGCTAGTGTGATGAACTGCCGTACAGTTTTTGATACGGTCTTGGAACTCCTTGGGCGAATATCTACACTATCTACACTACTATCTACACTACTGGCCATTAAAGTTGCTACACAACGAAGATGACGTCCTACAGACGCGAAATTTAACCGACAGGAAGAAGATGCCGTGATATGCAAATGATTAGCTTTTCAGAGCATTCACACAAGGTTGGCGCCGGTGGCGACACCTACAACGTGCTGGCATGAAGAAAGTTTCCAACCGATTTCTCATACACAAACAGCAGTTGACCGGCGTTGCCTGGTGAAACGTTATTGTGATGCCTCGTGTAAGGAGGAGAAATGCGTACCATCACGTTTCCGACTTTGATAAATGTCGGATTGTAGCCTATCTCGATTGCGGTTTATCGTATCGCGACATTGCTGCTCGCGTTGGTCGAGATCCAATGACTGTTAGCAGAATATGGACTCGGTGGATTCAGGAGGGTAATACGGAACGCCGTGCTGGATCCCAACGGCCTAGTATCACTAGCAGTCGAGATGACAGGCATCTTATCCGCATGACTGTAACGGATCGTGCAGCCACGTCTCTATCCCTGAGTCAACAGATGGGGACGTTTGCAAGACAACAACCATCTGCACGAACAGTTCGACGACGTTTGCAGCAGCACGGACTATCAGCGCGGAGACCATGGCTGCGGTTACCCTTGACGCTGCATCACAGACAGGAGCGCCTGCGATGGTGTAGTCAACGACGAAACTGTGTGAACGAATGGCAAAACGTCATTTTTTCGGATGAATCCAGGCTCTGTTTACAGCGTCATGATGGTCGCATCCGTGTTTGGCGACATCGCGGTGAACGCACATTGGAAGCGTGTATTGCCATACTGGCGTATCGGCCGGCGTGATGAACGGGATGCCATACGTTACATTGCAGATGGGTTACGACCCGTGGCTCTACCCTTCATTCGATCCCTGCGAAACCCTACTTTTCAATAGGATAATGCACGACCGCTTGTTGCAGGTCCTGTACTGGCCTTTCTGGATACAGAAAATGTTCGACTGCTGCCCTGGCCAGCACATTCTCCAGATCTCTCACCAACTGAAAACGTCTGGTCAATGGTGAACGAGCAACTGGCTCGTCACAATACGCCAGTCACTACTCTTGATGAACTGTGGTACCGTGTTGAAGCTGCGTGGGCAGCTGTACCTGTACATGCCATCCAAGCTCTGTTTGACTTAATGCCCCGGCGTATCAAGGCTGTTATTACCTCCAGAGGTGGTTGTTCTAGGTACTGATTTCTCAGGATCTATTGCCCCAAATTGCGTGAAAATGTAATTACATGTCAGTTCTAGTATAATATACTTGTCCAATGAATACCCGTTTATCATCTGCATTTCTTCTTGGTGTAGCAATTTTAATGGCCAGTAGTGTATCTACCCCACCCCCCTCCACACATACATATTTATGTATTTTACAAACAAGTAAGTTTGTATGACACCCTCAGTACAAGAGTCCTACTCGCACTCAGCCACTTCCATTTTTTTTAGAAAATAAACTAAAAACATTGCAAGTGTGCTCAGTACAAAATACATGCGCCTTTTTAAAGAGAAATATCGCTACCATTTTGGTACAAAAGGAATTTTAGTCGGTTTCTGGATACGGGTCCCCTTATTGAGAACATTGTTCGTGTGTGCTACCTCTGGGCGGCCCAGACACGCAGAGTGCGACTCCCGCAGGGCCGTGCAGAGCAACGCGTAGTGCAGACTCACCAGCAGGGCGACCTTCACGGCGGGAAGCATGTTGACGCAGCGACGTCAGGGCCTTAACTCAGGTGTGAGCGCTGTCGGTGGGTTGGCGCCGCTCTTATACCTACTCAGGACGCTACCTTCCCGTCCCTTATCGCTCCCTGCCTGATTCAGCCGGATTTCCGCCGCTGAATCACGCAGCAACAAATTTTGCCCTCAAGGCTGCTACCCTCGGTGTGCCCTGGACACGTCATCGTCCTTCCAAGGACCTGCGATAGCTAGCAAAACGTCACGGCGTGCGAACTACGACGCACTTCAGTCAGTTACTCCCATTCTCTAGTATTGCAGGGTCAACACTTCGTCGCGGTCGTGCGTTTATGGATTCGGCATCTGTCTGTTCTATGTTCGCATGCAAGGGGTGTTCAATAGTAATGCAACACTTTTTTCTGCCATTTTAGGTTGAAAAAATGCAAAATTTCTTGTGGGACATCGTACAATAGTCCCGCTTCAGCTCTTAACGCCTGTTTAAATGGTTCATATGGCTCTGAGCACTATGGGACTTAACTTCTTTGGTCAGCAGTCCCCTAGAAGTTAGAACTACTTAAACCTAACTAACCTAAGGACATCACACACATCCATGCCCGATGCAGGATTCGAACCTACGACCGTAGCGGTCGCGCGGCTCCAGACTGTAGCGCCTAGAACCGCATGGCTACTGCGGCCGGCTAACGCCTTTTTTAGACACAGTCTCCTTCCGATCTGATCACGTAAGCGTAGAAAAGTTGTGGAATGTTTTCAGAGAGATAGTATTAACAGCAATTGAGAGATATATACCACATCAATTAATAAGTCATGGTACTGATCCCCCATGGTACACAAAACGGGTCAGATCGTTGTTGCATAAGCAACGATAAAAGCATGCCAAATTTAAAAGAACGCAAAATCCCCAGGATTGGCAAAGTTTTACAGAAGTTCGAAATATGGCGCGTACTTCAATGCGAGATGCTTTTAATAATTTCCACAACGAAATTCTGTCTCGAAATCTGGCAGATAATCCAAAGAGATTCTGGTCAAACATTGAGTACACCAGTGGCAAGACACAATCAATACCTTCACTGCGCGATAACAACGGGAAAGTCACTGATGACAGTGCCACTAAAGCAGAGTTAAATGGTTCAAATGGCTCTGAGCACTATGGGTCTCAACATCTTAGGTCATAAGTCCCCTAGAACTTAGAACGACTTAAACCTAACTAACCTAAGGACATCACACACACCCATGCCCGAGGCAGGATTCGAACCTGCGACCAAAGCAGAGTTATTAAGCACGTTTTTCCGAAACTCCTTCACCAAAGAAGACGAAGTAAATATTCCTGAATTCCAATCAAGAACAACTGCCAAGATGAAAAACATAGAAGTAGATATCCTCGGTGTAACAAAGCAGCTTAAATTACTTAATAAAGGCAAGGCCTCCGGTCCAGATTGTATACCAGTCAGGTTCCTCTCAGAGTATTCTGATAAAAAAACTCCATATTTACCAATTGTACACAACCACTCGCTCATAGAAAGATACGTACGTAAAGACTGGAAAATTGCTCAAGTCACACCAATACCCAAAAAGGGAAGTAGGAGTAATCCGCTGAATTACAAGGCTATATCACTAACGTCGATTTGCAGTAGGGTTTTAGAACATACAGTGTATTCAAACATTATGAAGTACCTCGAAGAAAACGATTTGTTGACATATAGTCAGAAAGGGTTCAGAAAATATCGTTCTTATGAAACACAACTAGCTCTTTATACTCATGAAGTAATAAATGCTATCGACAGGGAATGTCAAATTGATTCAGCATTTTTAGATTTCCAGAAGGCTTTCGACACCGTTCCTCGAAAGCGTCTTCTAACCAAACTGCGTGCCTACGGAAAATCGCCTCAGTTGTGCGACTGGATACGTGATTTCCTGTCATAAAGGTCACAGTTCGTAGTAATAGACGGAAAGTCATCGAGTAAAACAGAAGAAATATCCGGCGTTTCCCAAGGAAGTGTTATGGGCCCTCTATTGTTCCTGATCTATATTAACGACATAGGAGATTGCTTGCGGATGATGCTGTCATTTACCGTCTTGTAAAGTCATCAGATGTTCAAAACGACTTGCAAAATCGAAAAAGTACAAAGAAGAGCAGCTCGTTGTGTATTATCGCGAAATAGGGGAGATAGTGCCACAGACATGATACGTGAATTGGAGTGGCAATCATTAAAACAAAGGCGTTTTTCGTTGCGACGGGATCTGCTCATGAAATTTCAATCACCAGTTTTCTCCTCCGATTGCGAAACATGCTGTTGGCACCCACCTACATAGTGAGAAATGAGCATCACGATAAAATAAGAGAAATCAGGGCTCGCACGGAAAAATTTAAGTGCTCGTTTTTCCCGCGCGCCGTTCGAGAGTGGAACGGTAGAGAGACAGCACGAAGATGGTTCATTGAACCCTCTGCCAGGCACTTTATTGTGAATAGCAGAGTAATCACGTAGATGTAGATGTAGATGAAGTTCCGATAGGTGCCGGCGCTATACGTAGCCTTTAAAATGGCGTCTGCAATGGAGGTGCGTTCCAGGCTCAGAGCTGTCACTGAATTTCTTTTCGCGGAAAACCAGAGCCTCGTAGATATTCGTAGGCGCTTGAAGAATGTCTACGGAGACCTGGCGGTGAACGAAAGCACGGTGAGCCGTTGGGCGAGAGGTTTGTTATCACCGCCGCGAGGTCGCGCAAACTCGTCCGACCTCCCGCGTGCCAGCCGGGCGCACGCAGCTGTGACCTGTCGCAATGGAACGTGCGGACACTCTCACTCGAGGTGACCCACGGAGCACAGTGGAACACTTCGCTATTAAAGTGGAAATCTCCGTTGGTAGTGCTGACACACTCGGGGTGCTCAAACGTACACTACTGGCCATTAAAATTGCTACACCAAGAAGAAATGCAGATCATAAACCGGTATTCATTAGACAAATATGTTATACTAGAACTAACATGTGATTACATTTTCACCCAATTTGGGTGCATAGATCCTGAGAAATCAGTACCCAGAACAACCACCTCTGGCCGTAATAACGGCCTTGATAGGCCTGGGCTTTGAGTCAAACAGAGCTTGGATGGCGTGTACAGGTACAGCTGCCAATGCAGCTTCAACACCATACCACAGTTCATCAAGAGTAGTGACGGGTATTGTGACGAGCCAGTTGCTCGGCCACCATTAACCAGACGTTTTCAGTTGGCGAGAGATCTGGAGAATGTGCTGACCAGGGCAGCAGTCGAACATTTTCTGTATCCAGAAACGCCCGTACAGGACCTGCAACATGCGGTCGTGCATTATCCTGCTGAAATGTAGGGTTTCGTAGGAATCGAATGAATGGTAGAGCCACGGGTCGTAACACATCTGAAATGTAACGTCCACTGTTCAAAGTGCCGTCAGTGCGAACAAGAGGTGACCGAGACGTGTAACCAATAGTACCCCATACCATCACGGCGGATGATACGCCAGTATGGCGATGACGAATACACGCTTCCAATGTGCGTTCACCGCGATATCGCCAAATACGGATGCGACAATCATGATGCTGTAAACAGAACCTGGATTCATCCGAAAAAAATGACATTTTGCCATTTGTGCACCCAGGTTCGTCGTTGAGTACACCATCGCAAGCGCTCCTGTCTGTGATGCAGCGTCGTCGTAACTGCCGCCTGCATCACGTCTGCTGTGCAGCGAGCTATCTTAATTTAAGTATTAACTTTATTTTTCTTACTTGTCACTTCTTCTTCCGTGTGTTTTTGCTTTTAGGAAGCTTTAATTGTCGAGTGCTAGTAATATTGTTCCATAGATTTCGTGTTTGTTTTGAATACAGTCAGAGAGAGTCCCTTTAGTCAGTCACAGTGCCAGTAGTGCTACTGTTTGTTTTGAATACAGTCCAGAGACAGGTAGTGCTATTTTCATTGTTTTCTACAAGAAGTAACTAGCAATCACGGTTTAGTCAACAATCAGCCGCCTTTAGTGAATTAGCAGTCTAGTTAAAAGTTGATTAACTCTCTACAGGAAATTGATTTCTTAGGATGGATAGGATGTGTGACTGCTGTGTACGGACACAGGAGGAGCTGGCCACTGTTCGCGAACAGCTGAGCGTGTTGATGGCCGCGGTCAGCCGTCTTCAGGCTGCTGCCTCGGAGTGTAGCGGCAGTGGGGAGTCTGGTGCGTCGCATGGTACACCCCAGGTGTTACATGCTTCACCCACTGTCCCTGCTGTCGAGACATCTTCGCGGATACCGGGCGCAGTTGGGCCACCCTCTCCCCAAGGGGAGAGGCGGGTTCAGCGGCGTTCGCGGCGCACGAGGCGGAGGGTAAATCTGGAGGCTGGCCGTGTGGCATCGCCCGCTCTGCCTGTGAGTGGACATGTGGCTGCTCCTTCAGCAAGGTCCGAGCAGGCACACGGGGGGAGGGGTTTATTAGTTATTGGGAACTCTAACGTTAGGCGGGTGATGGAGCCCCTTAGGGAAATAGCGGAAAGGTCGGGGAAGAAGGCCACTGTTCACTCTGCTTGCCGGGGGGTCTCATCCGAGATGTGGAGGAGGCCCTGCCGGCGGCGATAGCGAGCACTGGGTGCACCCGACTGCAAATTGTTGCTCATGTCGGCACCAATGACTCCTGCCGTCTGGGTTCAGAGGTCATCCTCAGTTCGTACAGGCGGTTGGCGGAATTGGTGAAGGCGGAAAGCCTCGCTCGCGGGGTGGAATCAGAGCTAACTATTTGTAGGATCGTTCCCAGAACCGATCGCGGTCCTCTGGTTTGGAGCCGAGTGGAAGGCTTAAACTAGAGGCTCAGACGATTCTGCGGAGATCTGGGGTGCAAATTTCTCGACCTCCACTATCGGGTGGAGAAATGTAGGGTCCCCCTGAATAGGTCAGGCGTGCACTACACGCCGGAAGCGGCTACAAGGGTAGCGGAGTACGTGTGGAGTGCACATGGGGGTTTTTTAGGTTAGAGAATTCCCTCCCTAGGCCCGACAAGACGCCTCCTGAGAAGCGGCATGGTAGGAGTAGGCAAAATGCAACAGGGAATAACAATATTAATGTGCTAATAGTAAACTTCAGGAGTGTCTATAGGAAGGTCCCAGAACTGCTCTCATTAATAAACGGTCACAACGCCCATATAGTACTAGGGACAGAAAGTTGGCTGAAACCAGACGTAAACAGTAATGAAATCCTAAACTCAGATTGGAATGTATACCGCAGAGACAGGCTGGACAGTGAAGGGGGAGGCGTGTTTATAGCGATAAGAAGTGCAATAGTATCGAAGGAAATTGACGGAGATCCGAAATGTGAAATGATTTGGGTGAAGTTCACGGTTAAAGCAGGCTCAGACATGGTAATTGGACGTCTCTATAGGCCCCCTGGCTCAGCAGCTGTTGTGGCTGAGCACCTGAAGGATAATTTGGAAAATATTTCGAGTAGATTTCCCCACCATGTTATAGTTCTGGGTGGAGATTTTAATTTGCCGGATATATACTGTGAGACTCAAACGTTCATAACGGGTGGCAGGGACAAAGAATCCAGTGAAATTTTTTTAAGTGCTTTATCTGAAAACTACCTTGAGCAGTTAAACAGAGAACCGACTCGTGGCGATAACATATTAGACCTTCTGGTGACAAACAGACCCGAACTATTTCAAACAGTTAACGCAGAAAAGGGAATCAGCGATCATAAAGCGGTTACGGCATCGATGATTTCAGCCGTAAATAGAAATATTAAAAAAGGTAGGAAGATTTTTCTGTTTAGCAAAAGTGACAAAAAGCAGATTACAGAGTACCTGACGGCTCAACACAAAAGTTTTGTCTCAAGTACAGATAGTGTTGAGGATCAGTGGACAAAGTTCAAAACCATCGTACAATGTGCTCCCTGCCGCCGTTGGATAAGCAGCTGCAGCAGCAAGTCGTATACTCCTAGCTCACTCATTTGTTACATAGTTTAATTCTTAATTTCTTTGCGTGTTTTTGGTACTTGCATTGTTTAATTCATAAATTTCGGGCGTATTATAGTATTTGAGAGTTGTAGCATCACGTTTTAGTACTCAAATAGTGTTAAATCGCGTAGTCTCCTTCCGCCGCCGAGCAGTGTGTCAGCAGTGCACAAGTGGCAGCATTACTGCATTTACTAGGCAATCTTGTATTTTAATAACCGCTTCAATTTTGTGTCGTTTTGTTTGCGCTCTCTGTAGATTAGTTCAGACGTTCTTTGCACAGTTTTTAGCATGGATAGGGACTGCAACTGCTGTGTTCGGATGCAGGCTGAGTTGGCATCCCTTCGCTCCCAGCTTCGGGCAGTGTTGGCTTCGGTCACACAGCTTGAGGCTGTTGCCAATGGGCATCACTGTGGGGGTCCGGATGGGGGTTTGTCGGGGACGGCCAGCTCGTCCCACGCATCCCCCGATCGGACTACGACTGTGGTTGCCCGGGATACTGCCCGCATTGAGGCTGATCCCTCACCTGTGGTAGAGTGGGAGGTCGTCTCAAGGTGTGGCAGGGGGCGAAAGACATTCCGGAGGGCTGAACGGAAGGCCTCTCCAGTTTGTCTGACGAACCGGTTTCAGGCTCTGTCTCAGGCTGATACTGATCTTCAGCCTGACATGGCTGCTTGTCCTGTTCCAGAGGTTGCCCCTCAGTCTGCAAGATCCGGGCAGTCGCAGAGGGTGGGCTTACTGGTAGTTGGGAGCTCCAACGTCAGGCGTGTAATGGGGCCCCTTAGGGATATGGCAGCAAGGGAGGGGAAGAAAACCAATGTGCACTCCGTGTGCATACCGGGGGGAGTCATTCCAGATGTGGAAAGGGTCCTTCCGGATGCCATGAAGGGTACAGGGTGCACCCATCTGCAGGTGGTCGCTCATGTCGGCACCAATGATGTGTGTCGCTATGGATCGGAGGAAATCCTCTCTGGCTTCCGGCGGCTATCTGATTTGGTGAAGACTGCCAGTCTCGCTAGCGGGATGAAAGCAGAGCTCACCATCTGCAGCATCGTCGACAGGACTGACTGCGGACCTTTGGTACAGAGCCGAGTGGAGGGTCTGAATCAGAGGTTGAGACGGTTCTGCGACCATGTGGGCTGCAGATTCCTCGACTTGCGCCATAGGGTGGTGGGGTTTCGGGTTCCGCTGGATAGGTCAGGAGTCCACTACACGCAACAAGCGGCTACACGGGTAGCAGGGGTTGTGTGGCGTGGGCTGGGCGGTTTTTTAGGTTAGATGGCCTCGGGCAAGTGCAGAAAGGGCAACAGCCTCAACGGGTGCGGGGCAAAGTCAGGACATGCGGGGACCAAGCAGCAATCGGTATTGTAATTGTAAACTGTCGAAGCTGCGTTGGTAAAGTACCGGAACTTCAAGCGCTGATAGAAAGCACCGAAGCTGAAATCGTTATAGGTACAGAAAGCTGGCTGAAGCCAGAGATAAATTCTGCCGAAATTTTTACAAAGGCACAGACGGTGTTTAGAAAGGATAGATTGCATGCAACCGGTGGCGGAGTGTTCGTCGCTGTTAGTAGTAGTTTATCCTGTAGTGAAGTAGAAGTGGATAGTTCCTGTGAATTATTATGGGTGGAGGTTACACTCAACAACCGAGCAAGGTTAATAATTGGCTCCTTTTACCGACCCCCCGACTCAGCAGCATTAGTGGCAGAACAACTGAGAGAAAATTTGGAATACATTTCACATAAATTTTCTCAGCATGTTATGGTCTTGGGTGGAGATTTCAATTTACCAGATATAGACTGGGACACTCAGATGTTTAGGACGGGTGGTAGGGACAGAGCATCGAGTGACATTATACTGAGTGCACTATCCGAAAATTACCTCGAGCAATTAAACAGAGAACCGACTCGTGGAGATAACATCTTGGACCTACTGATAACAAACAGACCCGAACTTTTCGACTCTGTAAGTGCAGAACAGGGAATCAGTGATCATAAGGCCGTTGCAGCATCCCTGAATATGGAAGTTAATAGGAATATAAAAAAAGGGAGGAAGGTTTATCTGTTTAGCAAGAGTAATAGAAGGCAGATTTCAGACTACCTAACAGATCAAAACGAAAATTTCTGTTCCGACACTGACAATGTTGAGTGTTTATGGAAAAAGTTCAAGGCAATCGTTAAATGCGTTTTAGACAGGTACGTGCCGAGCAAAACTGTGAGGGACGGGAAAAACCCACCGTGGTACAACAACAAAGTTAGGAAACTACTGCGAAAGCAAAGAGAGCTTCACTCCAAGTTTAAACGCAGCCAAAACCTCTCAGACAAACAGAAGCTAAACGATGTCAAAGTTAGCGTAAGGAGGGCTATGCGTGAAGCGTTCAATGAATTCGAAAGTAAAATACTAGGTACCGACTTGACAGAAAATCCTAGGAAGTTCTGGTCTTACGTTAAATCAGTAAGTGGCTCGAAACATCATGTCCAGACACTCTGGGATGATGATGGCATTGAAACAGAGGATGACAAGCGTAAAGCTGAAATACTAAACACCTTTTTCCAAAGCTGTTTCACAGAGGAAGACCGCACTGCAGTTCCTTCTCTAAATCCTCGCACCAACGAAAAAATGGCTGACATTGAAATAAGTGTCCAAGGAATAGAAAAGCAACTGGAATCACTCAACAGAGGAAAGTCCACTGGACCTGACGGGATACCAATTCGATTCTACACAGAGTACGCGAAAGAACTTGCCCCCCTTCTAACAGCCGTGTACCGCAAGTCTCTAGAGGAACAGAAGGTTCCAAATGATTGGAAAAGAGCACAGGTAGTCCCAGTCTTCAAGAAGGGTCGTCGAGCAGATGCGCAAAACTATAGACCTATCTCTCTGACGTCGATCTGTTGTAGAATTTTAGAACATGTCTTTTGCTCGAGTATCATGTCGTTTTTGGAAACTCAGAATCTACTATGTAGGAATCAACATGGATTCCGGAAACAGCGATCGTGTGAAACCCAACTCGCATTATTTGTTCATGAAACCCAGAAAATATTAGATACAGGCTCCCAGGTAGATGCCATTTTCCTTGACTTCCGGAAGGCGTTCGATACAGTTCCGCACTGTCGTCTGATAAACAAAGTAAGAGCCTACGGAATATCAGACCAGCTGTGTGGCTGGATTGAAGAGTTTTTAGCAAACAGAACACAGCATGTTGTTCTCAATGGAGAGACATCTACAGACGTTAAAGTAACCTCTGGCGTGCCACAGGGGAGTGTTATGGGACCATTGCTTTTCACAATATATATAAATGACCTAGTAGATAGTGTCGGAAGTTCCATGCGGCTTTTCGCGGATGATGCTGTAGTATACAGAGAAGTTGCAGCATTAGAAAATTGTAGCGAAATGCAGGAAGATCTGCAGCGGATAGGCACTTGGTGCAGGGAGTGGCAACTGACCCTTAACATAGACAAATGTAATGTATTGCGAATACATAGAAAGAAGGATCCTTTATTGTATGATTATATGATAGCGGAACAAACACTGGTAGCAGTTACTTCTGTAAAATATCTGGGAGTATGCGTGCGGAACGATTTGAAGTGGAATGATCATATAAAATTAATTGTTGGTAAGGCGGGTACCAGGTTGAGATTCATTGGGAGAGTCCTTAGAAAATGTAGTCCATCAACAAAGGAGGTGGCTTACAAAACACTCGTTCGACCTATACTTGAGTATTGCTCATCAGTGTGGGATCCGTACCAGATCGGGTTGACGGAGGAGATAGAGAAGATCCAAAGAAGAGCGGCGCGTTTCGTCACAGGGTTATTTGGTAACCGTGATAGCGTTACGGAGATGTTTAACAAACTCAAGTGGCAGACTCTGCAAGAGAGGCACTCTGCATCGCGGTGTAGCTTGCTCGCCAGGTTTCGAGAGGGTGCGTTTCTGGATGAGGTATCGAATATATTGCTTCCCCCTACTTATACCTCCCGAGGAGATCACGAATGTAAAATTAGAGAGATTAGAGCGCGCACAGAGGCTTTCAGACAGTCGTTCTTCCCGCGAACCATACGCGACTGGAACAGGAAAGGGAGATAATGACAGTGGCACGTAAAGTGCCCTCCGCCACACACCGTTGAGTGGCTTGCGGAGTATAAATGTAGATGTAGATGTAAATGTAGATGTAGATGTAGATGTAGACAATACGCGTTAGGTGATTATGTGCCAAGCAAGATCGTAAGAGATGGAAAAGAGCCACCGTGGTACAACAACCGAGTTAGAAAACTGCTGCGGAAGCAAAGGGAACTTCTCAGAAAACATAAACATAGCCAAAGCCTTGCAGACAAACAAAAATTACGCGAAGCGAAATGTAGTGTGAGGAGGGCTAAGCGAGAGGCGTTCAATGAATTCGAAAGTAAAGTTCTATGTACTGACTTGGCAGAAAATCCTAAGAAATTTTGGTCTTACGTCAAAACAGTAGGTGGATCAAAACAAAATGTCCAGACACTCTGTGACCAAAATGGTACTGAAACAGAGAATGACAGACTAAGGTCCGAAATACTAAATGTTTTTTTCCAAAGCTGTTTCACAGAGGGAGACTGCACTGTAGTTCCTTCTCTAGAGTGTCGTACAGATGACAAAATGGTAGATATCGAAATAGACGACAGAGGGATAGAGAAACAATTAAAATCGCTCAAAAGAGGAAAGGCCGCTGGACCTGATGGGATACCAGTTCGGTTTTACGCAGAGTACCCGAAGGAACTTGCCCCCCTTCTTGCAGCGGTGTACCGCAGGTCTCTAGATGAGCGTAGCGTTCCAAAGCATTGGAAAAGGGCACAGGTCATCCCCGTTTTCAAGAAAGGACGTCGAACAGATGTGCAGAACTATAGACTCTCTAACGTCGATCAGTTGTAGAATTTTGGAACACGTATTATGTTCGTGTATAATGACTTTTCTGGAGACTAGAAATCTACTCTGTAGGAATCAGCATGGGTTTCGAAAAAGACGGTCGTGTGAAACCCAGCTCGCACTATTCGTCCACGAGACTCAGAGGGCCATAGACACGGGTTCACAGGTAGATGCCGTGTTTCTTGACTTCCGCAAGGCGTTCGGTACAGTTCCCCACAGTCGTTTAATGAGCAAAGTAAGAGCATATGGACTATCAGACCAATTGTGTGATTGGATTGAAGAGTTCCTAAATAACAGAACGCAGCATGTCATTCTCAATGGAGAGAAGTCTTCCGAAGTAAGAGTGATTTCAGGTGTGCCGCAGGGGAGTGTTATAGGACCGTTGCTATTCAGAATATACATAAATGACCTTGTGGATGACATCGGAAGTTCACTGAGGCTTTTTGCAGATGATGCTGTGGTGTATCGAGAGGTTGTAACAATGGAAAATTGTACTGAAATCCAGGAGGATCTGCAGCGAATTGACGCATGGTGCAGGGAATGGCAATTGAATCTCAGTGTAGACAAGTGTAATGTACTGCGAATACATAGAAAGATAGATCCCTTATCATTTAGCTACAAAATAGTTGGTCAGCAACTGCAAGCAGTTAATTCCATAAATTATCTGGGAGTACGCATTAGGAGTGATTTAAAATGGAATGATCATATAAAGTTGATCGTCGGTAAAGCAGATTCCAGACTGAGATTCATTGGAAGAATCCTAAGGAAATGCAATCCGAAAACAAAGGAAGTAGGTTACAGTACGCTTGTTCGCCCACTGCTTGAATACTACTCAGCGGTGTGGGATCCGTACCAGATAGGGTTGATAGAAGAGATAGAGAAGATCTAACGGAGAGCAGCGCGCTTCATTACAGGATCATTTAGTAATCGCGAAAGCGTTACGGAGATGATAGATAAACTCCAGTGGAAGACTCTGCAGGAGAGACGCTCAGTAGCTAGGTACGGGCTTTTGTTAAAGTTTCGAGAACATACCTTCACCGAAGAGTCAAGCAATATATTGCTCCCTCCTACGTATATCTCGCGAAGAGACCATGAGGATAAAATCAGAGAGATTAGAGCCCACACAGAAGCATACCGACAATCATTCTTTCCACGAACAATACGAGACTGGAATAGAAGGGAGAACCGATAGAGGTACTCAGGGTACCCTCCGCCACACACCGTCAGGTGGCTTGCGGAGTATGGATGTAGATGTAAATGTAGATGTCAAGGGTAACCGCAGCCACGGTCTCCGAGCTGATAGTCCATGATGCTGCAAACGTCATCGGACTGTTCGTGCAGATGGTGGTTGTCTTGCAAATGTCCCCAACTCTTGACTCAGGGAATGAGACGTGGCTGCACGATCCCTTACAGCCATGTGGATAAGATGCATGTCATCTCGACTGCTAGTGATACGAGGCCGTTGGGATCCAGCACGGCGTTCCGTATTACCCTCCTGAACCCACCGATTCCATATTCTGCTAACAGTCATTGGATATCGACCAACGCGAGCAGCAATGTCGCGATACGATAAACCGCAATCGCGATAGGCTACAATCCGACCTTTATCAAAGGCAGAAACGAGATGGTACGCATTTCTCCCCCTTACGCGAGGCATCACAACAACCTTTCACCAGGCAACGCTGGTCAGCTGCTGTTTGTGTATGAGAAATCGGTTGGAAACTTTCCTCATGTCAGCACGTTGTAGGTGTCGCCACCGGCGCCAACATTGTGCGAATGCTCTGAAAAGCTAATCATTTGCGTATCACAGCATCTTCTTCCTGTCGGTTAAATTTCGCGTCTGTAGCACGTCATCTTCGTGGTGTTGCAATTTTAATGGCCAGTGGTGTATGTACCCGTTGTGTTCCTCTCCACTTAACACGAGGCCGTAATGAGCAACAAAAGGACTATCTGTGAAGGGTTGTTTGCGTTTCTAGGCTGATCATGACAATTTTTTTAACATCATCGTAAGCGATGTAACATAGGTTCATCCCTTCGAACCGAAAACAAAACGGGAATCTCTGTAGCGGCGCCACACCACCTCTCCCCCGAAGAAAAAGGTTCAAAGCCGCAAACTCTGGAGGTAAAGTCTTCTAGGACTCTGAAGGGGTTATTCTGTTGGATTTCCATCCTCATGGTGCAACAGTCTCTCGGAAGCGTATTGCGCTAGCAGCAGGAAATTGAAGAAACGACTACCTCACCAAAAAAATGCAAGCGAACGTTTCCTCCTCCGTGACAACGCAAGGCCTCACCAAGTCTGTGCACCCAAGAGGAGCTCAGAAAACTTCATTGGCCCGTTCCTACAGCCCGAATCTCGCACCTTCCGAGGTCCACCTGTGTAGTCCAATGAAGGATGCAGTCCGCGGAAAACAGCGCGTGGATCATGGGGAGGTCATTGACGCAGCACGATGTTGACTCCGACGTCGATCAATTGAGTCCGTCGAATTGAACGGAGATGATGTTGACAAGTAGAGTTTTGTAGCCAAAATATGGGCGGGGGAAGGAAGGGGAGGAGGAATGATGTGGTGTATTGTAAACCTGAATAAAACCAACTTGCTTTCAGAAAAAAACATGTGTTGCATTACTTGCCCTCGTAGATTGCGTTCACCGTCCCCTTCCTCGGCCTATGTCTCTCCTCCCTTTTTGATTTGTAGCTCACGGTTTTCTTGCACAGTCTTTAGATCCTCATTTGCAAACCAGTGTGAAATGCATGGCATAATGTACTTCCGATTGTACCAGTTAATAGGACCTGTTCGTTTCATCTATGGGGCACAGGGAGAATGATTGCTTAAACCCCAGTGTATGCGTTGTAATTACTGTAATCTTGTCTTCGCGATGCCAACGGGAACGACAAGGACGTGTTATAGACCCTCTGCAGTTCCCAATCTATATAAACGATTTAGGAAACAATCGGAGTAGCCTTTTTTGGATTGTTTGCACATGTTCCTGTCATTTATCGTCTAGCAAAGTCAACAAAGGATCAAAACCAATTGCTAAATGATTTAGACAAGATAACCATATGGTGCGAAAAGTGGTAACTGTATCTTAGCAATAGAGATTGTGAGGCCCTCCACATGAGTATTAAAAAGAATCATCTAAATTTCGGTTACATGATACATCGCACAAATCTGAAGGCTGTCAATTCAACTAAATACTTGGAGATTAAAATTACGAACAAGTTAAACTGGAACGATCACATAGAAAATTTTATGAGGAGGGCAAATCAAAGGCTGCATTTCATTGGCAGAGCATTTAGAAGATGCTACAGATCTACTAAGGAAACTGACTGCAGTACGCTTGCTCGCCCTTTTCTGCAGTATTGCTGCGAGGTGTGGAATCCTTACCGGACAGTGTTGACGGACGACATCGAAAAGTCCAAAGAAGGGAAGCTCGTTTTGAATTATCGTGAAGTAGGAAAGAGCGTGTCACGAATATAATAAGCGAGTCGGGGTGGCAATCTTTAAAACAAAGGAGTTTTCGTTGTGGCGAGATCTTTTTTTTTTTTTTTCAGGAAATTTTAATCACCAAGTTTTTCCTCCGAATGCGAAAATATTTTATAGCTGTCCACTTTCGTAAGGAGAAGTGATAATCGTAGTAAAGTAAAAGAACTCAGAGCTCACACGGGAAGATATAAGTGTGCGTTTTTCCCGCGAACTGTTCAGTAGCGGAACGGTAGAGAAGCAGATGACGATGATGTTTGGTTTGTGGGGCGCTCAACTGCGCGGTCATCAGCGCCCTTACATCTTCCCAATCTGTACACAGTCCAATCTAGCCACTTTCATTAATAATGATGGAATGATGAGGACAACAAACACCCAGTCCCCGGGCAGAGAAAATCCCCAACCCGGCAGGTAATCGAATCCGGGACCCCGTGATCCAGAGGTAGGAACGCTAGCCACCAGACCACGAGCTGTGGACTAGAGAAGCAGAGTGGAAGTGGTTCGTTGAACCCTCTTCCAGGCACTTTAGCGTGAATTTACAGTGGTCTTGTTCACTGAGGAACACAATGAAAGGATTACTTTTTCGAAACACCGCAACTGTCTCCCATTGCGACGCATAAGCTTGAAATTTGGCTCAAAGCTGCCTACGATCTTCCTCTGTAATGGGACAAAAGCGTGGCGCCCTGTGACGTCACCCTCGCGTTCGGCAGCGCCTCAAACGACCCGTACGAAAAAAACGCGCAGAACTCGTAAGTTCACGTGAGATATAAGGTGGGTTAATGATGTCATATTGACACGAAATTTCACCATAATTCTATCCAACGCCACAACGTAACAATCCCTGGACAGTAGTAAGGTTGAGAAAACGGTGACCTAACGCATGTCGAGAGTTATCACAGTACAGCAGCTGCCGGCCGTTGCGGCCGAGCCGTTCTAGGCGCTTCAGTCCGGAACCGCGCTGCTGCTACGGTCGCAGGTTCGAATCCTGCCTCGGGCATGGATGTGTGTGTTGTCCTTAGGTTAGTTAGGTTTAAGTAGTTCTAAGTTCTAGGGGACTGATGACCTCAAATGTTAAGTCCCATAGTGCTAAGAGCCATTTGAACCATTAGTACAGCAGCTGAAGCATAACCACTATGCCTCGCACACAGCAGTCAAAGGATTAATGACCGAAGCCAAAATTAATAGTGAAAGCTCTTCAGATAGCTTGTATGGTAAATTCTCCACACCACTGACATTTCTAAAAATAGGTAACTTGACATTCAAACATTTCAAACCATTAAAGAATATTTAAAATCCATTACATACCATCATTTAACTGAACCCCATCTGTCTTGTTCTCTTTCTAAGTGCCAAATAATATCCAAAAGTATGTCCCTCCTTCAACAGAGCTCACATTTTCATCGTTAAAACAATGTTCATTTTTAAACATTCTCCATCAATTTACATTCTTATGTATGTGCAGAGTAGACTTAATTTTTGCTTTCAAATATTTTATGTTTCTTCTGGGAAAACACTCGAAGGAAAAATATCTAGTCCACATACAATCTTCGCAATGTGTCGTAAATATAAGTAACCAACAGAATAAAGATTAAAAAGACACAATAGTGCAAAACTCGTACTATGGAATTAAATAGTTCTACAAGAATTGGGCCACTTTGTGAGCAGGAGGCCGATCGGAACTTTGGGAGAGTGGCCCAGAGGAAAGCCTGGAAACTTTAGTGACAATAACATTAGTATGCCAGGATCAGTTTGCAGAGCTATAAAGCTGCCTCGGTGCACTTTATGGCGCCCAGGCATCGTCGCGTGCCTTGAAGAAATGCTGACACGCTCCATCAGCGAGTCGTGACGTCACAGCTGCACGTCAGCGGCGCGGGCTATGTGTTGTGCAGGCTAGAGATGGGCAAAACTGTTCTTTTCAGAGAGTGGATCAGAACTGTTCACTCCCTGAAATGAATTAGCTCTTTTTCATGACTCACCACTCATTTACAATAGAAAATAAATAGAAGGCACATTGCCCTTTAAACTTGGTTTATTCCAGTACTATACCTGTATTTTGATCTTATTTGATCCTATTTTGAAGTGACACAGATAATGAGTAAGAATTTTGTATTGTTTATTGAAATTTCCACGATATGACAAAGTTTTTGATTATTGATTTATTTTGCACTATCGTGGTTTTTTGGGTGATCGGAAAATGTTGTAACTTGAGATTTACATTAACAATATATTTGGCTATAATGTATTAAAATTTCATTAACCTCATACAAATACATCGCAAGCCATATATTTTTAAAGTGAACGTTTCCTTTCGAAGACGCCTAAAATCGCAAAATCCGTACCAGAATAAGAAAAAAAATATAAATTTGACTGTAAAACGAAAGTGCTGCATATAGCCTTACGCAGAATAAAACAAGGAAAATATTGGTGTATCACATTTTGCGATACGTTTATCGGTTCGCTCGTAATTAAAGCGTAAATTCGAGTGTCCATAATAAAAATCCTATAGTAAGAGGAGTCATCAGGAACCTAATCTAATCAGTTTAAACAAATAAAAATAAAATAAAAACAATTGATGTATACATAACATAATAATGTAATATACATAGCGGTATTACTACGAAGAACAATATCCAGTGGGGACGAACTCCGATGCAGAGGCGCTGAGTCGAGCAGGTCGAGCCGCGAGCTGTATTACTGCGTGAGCTGAGACCGCAGAGACCAGAGTGACACCTGAGTTGCTTTGCTCGATGCTCTGGCTAGAGTCGAGACAGTGGGGTGAGCGTTGAGCGGGCGAGTTCCGAGGGTGGGGGGGAGCGGTGAACTCACCCGCTCCGAGACAAATCGTCCGTTCCCTTGCGAGCAGGTTTTTGCAAGTAGTTCCTATGTTATCCGCTAGGTGGCTCTCTGTCCTGTTGCTCGCATCAACTGCACAGAGGGCAAGACGTGCGACTGAAACGATCGCCGACAGAGTGCGATGCGAAGTTAAGCTGCGCCAGACACTGCACAGTGCACACGGCAGACGACGCACAGAGACGGCACGGCATATGTGAAACACAAAATCCAATGGGGCACTGCACAATGCAGGCAGCCAAGGTAGAAGCAGGGCAGAGGCCGGCGCTGGCTGTGTTGTGTGGCGTGCACTGTGCTCTGACCAGCAGAGGCACTGCTGATATGCTCCGTCTCTCTCTCTCTCTCTCTCTCTCTCTCTCTCTCTCTCTCTCTCTCTCTGCCGTGGGAAACGTTTGGAGCTACCGTTCTTTTGTTCTGAATCACTGATTGTTCACTCCTTTGAAAGATTGAACTCTATGAATTAGTTCAAGAGCGGATCCCCCATCTCTAGTGCAGGCAGCAGCGCGAGCTGGGGAGACGTCGCCTGCCCCCTGGCTTTCTGTGGTCAGTACGGGCCAACACCTCAGTGCTCTCGTAGACAGCCTGTTGTGCACTTAAGTGAGGATAGCCGGCAGTGTGGTCCAGGATGTCAGCTGTCGTGGAGGTGGAGGTTAGGCCAGGTCATTCACCACGGATCGTCCGAGACTGCAGCAGATGTCCACGAGTCGGCTAGGACGATGCATCAGCATCCTAGGCCAGTGTAACGTCCTTCGGATCTTCGGTCTTGGCTAACACTCAGCGAAAGAGCAATGAGATTGTTATTTCTTATGTATCAGTATCGACGTTACAAACAGAACATTGATGAACTGAACTCGCGACTTGTGCGAGATATTTACTTCACCAAATGTCGCAATTAAATCGTTTATAATCGATGGTTTATCAGATGCTATTTAATTATTAATGGTAAGTTCAAATTAGTTCCAGCGACACCAAATTCCCTATAGACTGGTTGTAATCTCAAATCTATAATCAGTCGTAACAGAGTTATTAATTCCTAACGTCAAGGAGTTTCTATATAAGCGCCGAGCGCTTCAGTCAAATGATATCGTAGCACGTTATCTCTATAAAAAATATTGTAAAACTTGAATGATAAATGCGCGAATTGGCACGATATACTGGTTTATTATACAATATTAGTCACTTCCTAACAGGGGCGTGAGGAAGAAGCTTTCCCAGGTGTTGGGGGGCATTATATGCTTCGTAAGTATGCGTGCGGAACGATTTGAAGTGGAATGATCATATAAAATTAATTGTTGGTAAGGCGGGTACCAGGTTGAGATTCATTGGGAGAGTCCTTAGAAAATGTAGTCCATCAACAAAGGAGGCGGCTTACAAAACACTCGTTCGACCTATACTTGAGTATTGCTCATCGGTGTGGGATCCGTACCAGATCGGGTTGACGGAGGAGATAGAGAAGATCCAAAGAAGAACGGCACGTTTCGTCACAGGGTTATTTGGTAACCGTGAAAGCGTTACGGAGATGTTTAACAAACTCAAGTGGCAGACTCTGCAAGAGAGGCGCTCTGCATCGCGGTGTAGCTTGCTGTCCAGGTTTCGAGAGGGTGCGTTTCTGGATGAGGTATCGAATATATTACTTCCCCCTACTTATATCTCCCGAGGAGATCACGAATCTAAAATTAGAGAGATTTGAGCGCGCACGGAGGCTTTCAGACAGTCGTTCTTCCCGCGAACCATACGCGATTGGAACAGGAAAGGGAGGTAATGACAGTGGCACGTAAAGTGCCGTCCGCCACACACCGTTGGGTGGCTTGCGGAGTATAAATGTAAGTGTAGATGTAGAACTATCGCCAAGTTCCTTAGTCCATTAGTTACTACGAATGAAACTGTCTTATCTGTGTTCACTTCCTAAATAGTGTTAACTTCAGGTTATCTAATTAAAAGTCACTTCTGTCTAATATATGCAAGTCCTCTATCTGAATTCTAAATAACGTAATATTTGAAGTCAAAGTATCGTTTCACTGCGTCATAGTAGATCACAATAATCAATTCTGAAAAAAAACAATCTAATTGCGCCTACATATACGAACATTCAAAAGTATGACCTGCTTCGGCTAACTCTCGTAACGTAGTGACAATGGACTGAATTATCCTTAACCATTACTCACGAATCTCAAAGAGTACTCAGACGGAGTATTCTTTGGGAACGTTGGTTCTTCTTTGCGAATTTTAAATATAATGATTTTGCGATTTACTATGATTTTGGATTTTGAGTTTGGTTTTACTGGAATCCTATCTTTCTTTCGTATGTTAATAAATTACTAAGTATTAGATTCCTGATTCAATTACTGGTTAATATCCAAATAATACTGTTAACTGGAAATTTGTTTGATTGTTCATTTTTCATGGAAATTGGAACTTGTTTTGGGGAAATCTTTGGGAATTTTGGAGCTAATTTTTGATTTTCATTTCTCGTCCGAGGAAGTGGCATTACATTAGGACGGTGTGGAGATGACAGCTTGCAGATCATCCACGGTGACACTCGCTGGGAGGAGGGCTGGGGCCATGTCAGTCTTCTGCTCATCCGCAATGTCCCAGCAGGCAATAACAGCAGACTACGGGTGTGGTTTGCATCATGCTGGTTGCGTCTCAGGGGTGACGTCAACAAGCAGGTAGCAGGTGGACCATACTCAATCAACTTGTCGTGGTTTCACTGAAACTCAGCAGCCCATGATCCTCTCTGGTTCTGACAGCACGGGCGGAATGGTGGCACAGCATGGCTGTGTCTTTGAGCTCCAAAATCTCTGTTACACTACTCGCTATTAAAATTTTCGTGTCACCGCCAGACACCACACTTGCTAGGTGGTAGCCTTTAAATCGGCCGCGGTCCGTTAGTATACGTCGGACCCGCGTGTCGCCACTATCAGTGATTGCAGACCGAGCGCCGCCACACGGCAGGTCTAGAGACACTTCCTAGCACTCGCCCCAGTTGTACAGCCGACTTTGCTAGCGATGGTTCACTGACAGATTACGCTCTCATTTGCCGAGACGATAGTTAGTTTAGCCTTCAGCTACGTCATTTGCTACGACCTAGCAAGGCGCCATTACGTTACTATTGATGCTGTAAAACATGTACCGTCAAGAGCGATGTTCACCAATTATGGATTAAAGTTAAGGATTCCAGCAGCTCCATCCTATTTTTACTAGTCTGAATTCCTTTTACTCTTCCAGACCTCACGCCAGCCTGCGTGAGCTTAAACACATGCCTTTCGGCTTCCTCCTAGTGGATTGGCTGTCTTGCCAGTCCACAACAGTTTGGCGACGAGCCCAATTCGCGTTCATAACTATACTGCCCTGATTTACTTGTGTAATGGCTTCGCCACAATCTCCAGATGTACTGTCCGAATTTTATCACTTACAGAATCAGCAGACGCAGGCCTTACTGGATGCCCTTGGACAGCTCGTCCAGGGTCAACGTGCAATGCAAAACGATGCGGCAGCCGCCGCTCCACCGCTCATGCAGTTGCACCACCTTTTCGTCCTTTTGATGCTGCACTGGAAAGCTGGACGGAGTGGTCACGCCAATTTGGATTCCATCTCGCCGCCTACAGAATTCAAGGTAGTGAGCGGCAGCCTTATCTCCTTTCGTCCGTCAGTGTCCACAGGTACCGTGTGATAGTCAAATTGTTTCCCCGACGCAACGTAGCAACTCTGTCCTACGAAGAAATTTTGTCTGCATTAGATGCATATTTCAAAGAATCAGTCAATGTCGTTGCAAAAAGGTATACCTTCTTTCGTACAAAACGTACGGCAGGTCAGACTAATCGAGAGTGGGTTGCAACCTTGCAAGGCCTTACTAGGGATTGTGCTTTTGAGTGTCAATGTGGACTCCCTTATTCAGATACTGTGGTGCGTGATGCAATTGCACAGAACGTTTCTGATGTTCGTATACGGGAATAGATTTTGAAACTAGTCAATCCCTCCCTTCAACAAGTGATGAACATATTGGATCAGCAGGACACACTTGACTTTGCTCAGGAATCATTTGAAACTTCACCACCCGTGTGTCACATTAACCGGCCCGCCGGGCGAGCTGCACGGAACAGTAAACAGTCCTCGTGCCTGGCTGCGCCGAAGCCGCTTGGCTCTCAGCCACGTGTACCGCGCCAGCAAGCAAATGCAGTGAAATCATGCCCGCAGTGTGCTACTAGACATTCGCGTGAGAATTGCCCGTCACGCCAAGCTATTTGCTTTTTCTGTAATAAAAAAGGACATGTTCAAAGTGTTTGCCAGAAAAAGCTCCGATCGGCAGCTCATAACCATTCCAGGCCTTTTGCTTCGCGCCGAAATCGAACCAAGGATACTCAGGCTCGTGAAACTTCGCCTATGAAAATTCACGTAGTTCATTCCACTCCGCCCAGTGCCACTCTCTCTAACAGTGACTGTGTTCATCCCACAAATAGTGTGCGTCGACGTCGCCGGAAATCCCGTCAAGTCGCAAGTGATTCTGTACCAGTGTCAGTTCACGTTGCACGAGACAGTCGCTCTTGTCGTCAGCAGGACAATAAACTTTTTGTGGACTTGGACATTCACGGCAAAGTGATACCATTCCAGCTCGATACCGGAGCTGCAGTTTCACTGATCAATCAAGACACGTACAAACAGCTGGGCACACCTCCGTTGCGTGCCGCAAATGTTACGCTAACTAGTTATTCCGGACAGGCGA
This sequence comes from Schistocerca cancellata, assembly GCF_023864275.1. Classification (NCBI taxonomy): domain Eukaryota; kingdom Metazoa; phylum Arthropoda; class Insecta; order Orthoptera; family Acrididae; genus Schistocerca; species Schistocerca cancellata. The sequence continues at coordinate 573,373,609 of NC_064633.1, read as the reverse complement.
TCCCTGTGTTAGGACAATGCAGCCTTCTTGCAACATACAAGGGACAAACAAAACTTGTGTCATTTTACGTCCTTCGTTCTTCTTCTGCAATGAACTTGTTTGGTTTCGATTTATTTCAGTTGTTTAACTTGTCTATAGTAAATCAGGTCCTCTCAGTGAACCAGTCTGCGCCTTCAGCCAGTGTTTCTCGTCTATGTGAAGAATTTGCAGACATTTTTGCACCAGGCCTCGGTTGCGCTAAGAACTATAAAGCACATTTGGAACTGAAAGTAAACGCGCAACCGAAATTTTTCAGAGCGCGCAATGTTCCCCACGCATTGCGTGATGAGGTCGCAAAAACGTTACACAATTTGGAATCACAAGGTGTAATTGAACGTGTGCAGGCTTCTCTCTGGGCATCACCCTTAGTAATTTTGCAAAAACCTTCCCGAAAATTGAGACTTTGCGTGGACTTCAAGGCAACAGTGAATCCACAACTAGTGACTGCAACTTTTCCATTACCCCGCCCAGAAGATCTTTTTGACAAACTGTGCCCGGGTCAATATTTTTCGAAGTTGGACCTAGCAGATTCCGTATTTACAAATACCGGTGGACGACGAATCCCAGCGCGTTTTGGTGGTTAACACGCATCTTGGTTTGTATCGATTCAAACGACTGCCATTCGGGTGTGCATCCGTCCCTGCATTGTTTCAGCAATATTTACAAACTGTTTGTGCGTCGGTCCCTACTGCAGCAAACTGTCTGGACGATATTGTGATCTCCGGAAAAACGGAAGAAGAACATTTAGCCAATCTCAGAACATTATTTCAGGTCTGGCGACAAAATGGTCTTCGCTTGCGGAAGGACAAATGTGTGTTTTTTGCTCGTAACTTACCCTATCTGGGACATGTACTCAATGCCCAAGGCATACATCCCAGTCCAGAGCACCTCCGTGCCATACAAGACTTGCCTTCACCGCAGAATTTGAAGCAGCTACAGAGTGTGCTGGGAAAAATCAATTATTATCATCGCTATGTGCGCCACGCCTCTTCCATTTCAGCTCCGTTTCATCGCTTACGCCGTAAAGGTGTTCCGTTCGTCTGGACGACGGAATGCGAACGCGCCTTTCGCCAGTTGAAATCGGCGTTGCTTTCCAATACTTGCCTTACGCCATTCGATCCCCGGAAGCCTCTTTTGTTGATGGTAGATGCATCGGATTTCGGGATTGGAGCTGTGCTTGCGCACAAAGATGGTTCGCATGATCGCCCTACTGCCTTTGCGTCCAAATTGCTCTCGTCTGCGCAACGAAATTATTCACAGATCGAGAAAGAAGCATTGGCTCTCGTATTTGGTGTTACAAAGTTTCATGATTTCTTGTATGGTCGTCACTTTACCATCATTACAGACCACAAACCTTTGACATCGCTTTTTCATCCGAACAAGCCTGTACCTCCACGTACAGCGCAGAAATTCATTCGCTGGTCTATTTTCCCCTCGCAGTACCGCTACGATATCTTGTATTGGTCCACTGCTAAGCACGGAAACGCCGATGCGTTGTCCCGTTTGCCTGTTGCTGAGGATAGAGCATTCGATTCCTCCGAACTTGCTTGCATGTTCATTGATTCGGAAACCGATGACGTGGTCGAATCGTTTCCGATTGATTTTCGTCGTGTAGCTACAGCCACAGCTGCCGACCCTATCCTTGCTACCGTTCTGCTTTTCGTTGCCACTCAATGGCCCTTGTCAAAGTCACGGATCGGGGATCCGTTGGTTCGCCGATTTTTTGCTCACAAGGAGAGACTTTTTGTACGACGTGGTGTCTTGCTGTTGCGTTCTGATAATGATCAGTCCAGGGTCGTGGTCCCACGTTCGTTACAGTCCTCTGTCTTACGGCTTCTCCACCAAGGACATTGGGGTATAGTGAGAACGAAACAACTTGCTCGTCAGCACTGTACTTGGTTCGGAATCGATGCTGCGATTACACAAATGTGCTCTTCTTGCATGGTGTGTGCCGAACAACAATCAGCACCACCGGGGAAATTCTTTGCATGGCCAAAAGCCACTTCCCCTTGGCAACGTTTACACATCGATTTTGCTGGTCCATTCTGGAATGCTCGATGGTTGGTTGTGGTAGATTCATTCAGTAATTTTCCTTTTGTTGTCCGGATGTCTTCCACGACGTCTTCTGCCACCATTCAAGCATTGTCCGCTATCTTTTGCATTGAAGGTCTTCCACAGACTATAGTTTCCGACAATGGCCCACAATTCATGTCCGCAGAATTTCAGTCATTCTGCAAGGCCAATGGTATTCAACATCTGACGTCCGCGCCGTTTTCGCCACAGTCAAACGGTGCCGCTGAACGATTGGTCAGGACTTTCACGCCACAGATGTTGAAGCTGAAAGAGTCGCATTCTCGGGAGGCCGCGTTATTGCTCTTTTTGTCCTCGTATCGCTCTCAGCCTCGAGATGGTCACTCGCCGGCTGAGTTGCTTCACGGTCGCCCTCATCGCACCTTGACGTCTTTGCTACATTCCACAGACTATAGTTTCCGACAATGGCCCACAATTCATGTCCGCAGAATTTCAGTCATTCTGCAAGGCCAATGGTATTCAACATCTGACGTCCGCGCCGTTTTCGCCACAGTCAAACGGTGCCGCTGAACGATTGGTCAGGACTTTCACGCCAGAGTCGCATTCTCGGGAGGACGCGTTATTGCTCTTTTTGTCCTCGTATCGCTCTCAGCCTCGAGATGGTCGCTCGCCGGCTGAGTTGCTTCACGGTCGCCCTCATCGCACCTTGATGTCTTTGCTACATCCGCCGCATGAGGTTCCTGTGCAGCGGCAGACACCTGCTTTTGCCCTAGGCGACGTTGTCTACTACCGCAACTATCGAGGTTCACGGCGTTGGCTCGCAGGGCGCATTCTTCGCTGCCTCGGCCGCGCTATGTATCTGGCTTTGGGGACCTCTGGTGAGGCGCGTCGGCATCTCAATCAGCTGCGCCTCTGTCGTCGCACGGGATCTGCCGCTCTCCGTCTGCTTTCAGCGACGGTGCCGTCTGATCAGCGCCCTGGGGACCCATCTACTGGCTAGCCTCAGCCCCAGGTGTTACCGACGATGCCTTCCATTTTGCCCCATGGCGACGCACCGCCGTCGCCGCCTGCAGTGGACGCGTCGCTGCAACCGCCGGGCGCCTCCCTGGGTCACGCGCCACCGATCGCTTCCCGTGACCAGTTGCCCTCCGCCATGGAACTCTTGCCCGCTCCGGACCGTATGTCGTCTTCGCCCGACGGGTGCCCCGGCCCGATGGAGGTCGACCCTTCGGCCCCTCCTGTCTCTCTACGGGCGCATACACCGCATGTTGGCGTGCACCCTGGAACTGGTTTTCAGGCGTTTCCTAGCTCCCCTCGGTCCGAATGGCAGGGTTCGGGTGGCACAGCCTCGCCTGTTGTTAGGCTCCCCACCTCGTCGCATACGCCAACATGGGGTCCTCCCCACGGCGGGCGGAAGCCTTATGCCACAACCGTCCGCCGATTTGCGGGGGAGGAATGTGGTGTCACCGCCAGACACCACACTTGCTAGGTGGTAGCCTTTAAATCGGCCGCGGTCCGTTAGTATACGTCGGACCCGCGTGTCGCCACTATCAGTGATTGCAGACCGAGCGCCGCCACACGGCAGGTCTAGAGACACTTCCTAGCACTCGCCCCAGTTGTACAGCCGACTTTGCTAGCGATGGTTCACTGACAAATTACGCTCTCATTTGCCGAGACGATAGTTAGCTTAGCCTTCAGCTACGTCATTTGCTTCGACCTAGCAAGGTGCCATTACGTTACTATTGATGCTGTAAAACATGTACCGTCAAGAGCGATGTTCACCAATTATGGATTAAAGTTAACTATTCCAGCAGCTACGTCCTTTTTTTACTAGTCTGAATTCCTTTTACTGTTCCAGACCTCACGCCAGCCTGCGTGAGCTTAAACGCGTGCCTTTCGGCTTCCTCCTAGTGGATTGGCTGTCTTGCCAGTCCACAACAAAAATTGCTACACCACGAAGATGACGTGCTACAGACGCGACTTTTAACCGACTGGAAGAAGATGCTGTGATATGCAAATGATTAGCTTTTCAGAGCGTTCACACAAGATTGGCGCCGGTGGCGACACCTACAACGTGCTGACATGAGGAAAGTTTCCAACCGATTTCTCATACGCAAACAGCAGTTAACCGGCGTTGCGTGGTGAAACATTGTTGTGATGCCTCGTGTAAGGAGGAGAAATGCGTACCATCACGTTTCCGACTTTGATAAAGGTCGGATTGTAGCCTATCACGATTGCGGTTTATTGTATCGGGACACGGCTGCTCGCCTTGGTCGAGATCCAATGACTGTTAGTAGAATATGGAATCGGTGGGTTCAGGAGGGTAATACGGAACGCCGTGCTGCATCCCAACGGCCTCGTATCACTAGCAGTCGAGATGACAGGCATCTTATCCGCATGGCTGTAACGGATCGTGCAGCCAAGTCTCGATCCCTAAGTCAACAGATGGGGACGTTTGCAAGACAACAGCCATCAGCACCAACAGTTCGACGACGTTTGCAGCAGCATGGACTATCAGCTCGGGGACCATGGCTGCAGTTACCATTGACGCTGCATCACAGACAGGAGCGCCTGCGATGGTGTACTCAACGACGAACCTGGGAGCACGAATGGCAAAAGATCATTTTTTCTGATGAATCTAGGTTCTGTTTACAGCATCATGATGGTCGCATCCGTGTTTGGCGACATCGCGGTGAACGCACATTGGAAGCGTGTATTCGTCATCGCCATACTCGCATATCACCCGGCGTGACGGTATGGGGTGCCATTGGTTACACGTCTCGGTCACCTCTTGTTCGAATTGACGGCACTTTGAACAGTGGACATTACATTTCAGATGTATTACGACCCGTGCCTCTACCCTTCATTCGATCCCTGCGAAACCTTACATTTCAGCAGGATAATGCACGATCGCATGTTGCAGGTCCTGTACAGGCCTTTCTGGATAGAGAAAATGTTCGACTGCTGCCCTGGCCAGCACATTCTCCAGATCTCTCACCAATTGAAAACGTCTGGTCAATGGTGGCCGAGCAACTGGCTCGTCACAATACGCCAGTTACTACTCTTGATGAACTGTGGTATCGTGTGGAAGCCGCATGGGCTGCTGTACCTGTACGCGCCATCCAGGTTCTGTTTGACCGAACGCCCAGGTGTATCATGGCCGTTATTACGGCCAGAGGTGGTTGTTCTGGGTACTGATTTCTCAGGATCTATGCACCCAAATTGCGTGAAAATGTACTCACATGTCAGTTCTTGTATAATATATTTGTCCAATGAATACCCATTTATCATCTGCATTTCTTGTTGGTGTAGCAGTTTTAATGGCCAGTAGTGTATTTAGTAAAGAGCCGGGCCCACCCACGCCTGTGACACCTTGGCTCTGGCTGCGTGATTCAATTTTCCCTCGTTTGTACCGAGCGAGGTGGCGCAGTGGTGGTTAGCACACTGTACTCGCATTCGGGAGCACGACGGTTCAAAACCTCGTCCGGCTATCCCGATTTACGTTTTCCGTGGTTTCCCTAAATCACTTCAGGTAAATGCTGAGATGGTTCCTTTGAAAGGGTACGACCGGGCCTCCTTCCCTAATCCGATCGGATTGATGACCTCGCTGTTTGGTCCCCTCCCCGAATCAACCAACCGACCAACCCTCGTTTATTGGTCTTTTCAACATTCTTTACCTTATTCTGGTGGTTCAGTAATTATTCTGGGTCGCCGAGCATGCGCATTTCTACAACACTTGACTACTGCAGTGGTGCTCTGATGCTTCGAGTTACGGTGTGTTACTTCATATTGCCCTGTTATGCCGTAATGGTGTGTTTGCCCTTTTGTTACCCTCGCTCGGAGGTTGTGTGGCAATGTCCGCCCGGTGCCCTGTCTTCCGCCACGCTGTCTGGACATTCCAGGTGGTGCACGGCCCCTAGCTGGCCTCCTCAACTCTCAGCTCGCCAGGCAGATCTTTAAAAAGCTTCGGTATGTACACCGAAATTATTCTGCTGCGCAACAATTGGTTAACTTTCTTTGTTAGCTAACAATGCAGGGTCTTCAACATACTCGGGATATTAAGCCCATTTTACACGAGTTACTTCCTGTTCAAAATTGAGTATTCATTCCAGGGTATAAACCAGCTGCCAGCCACATCACGAGTGAGTCAGTGGCGTCAATGAACAATTCATTACGCCTAATGTAGAGTTCTAAAATGGTAGTGTGCTGAAGACAGCATATGGGCAGACACAGGTTACGTCGGCGGCATTGTCTACTCACAGTGGAAGTGAAATCTATACTAACTTCGCTCACTCGTGTTATAATAGTAGACTTCAAGATTCTGTAGCTTCTGAATCCTTATTTTGTCGTTTGCTTTGTTTTCGTCACACACTGCAAAGGTTTCATGAGAACTTCATACTTTTCCTTCGAGTGTTGCCCCACAGTAGCCAAATATTTGAAAACGAGAAGTTATTATATTTTACAATACTTGCACAAAAAGAAGGCTACGTGTGTAAATATGAATATAAACCAGTGAAAAATATTTTTTTTGGGGGGGGGGGGAATAGGGATTGGGTTGTTTGGGGGAGGAGACCAGACAGCGAGGTCATCGGTCTCATTGGATTAGGGAAGGAAGTCGGCCGTGTGTTATCAAAGGAAGCATCCCGGCATTTGCCTGGAGCGATTTAGGGAAATCATGGGAAACCTAAATCAGGAGGGCCGGACGCGGGATTGAACCGTCGTCCTCCCGAATGCGAGTCCAGTGTGCTAGCCACTGCGCCGCCTCGCTCGGTACTCTTTTTTTATTGAAAACTGGTTCAACAGGGAAAAAGTCGATTTTACTCAAGGAGAATAATATTTAGATAACTGTTTGAAACAAGAAAAAATGAAGTAAAAAGCCACTGTATACTGTCTTCTAAATATTGTTTGTGTGTTTGTAAGAATGTATTTTCTGAAGTAAATAAATGCTGATGTTCTGTAACGTTCAGACAACTCGTTTCCTTTCTGTTCTCCGCAGAATGGAATATTTACCATACGACCTTTGTCTAGACCATCCATTATTGATTTTGTTTTGGTCGTTAACATACGACATTATTACCAATAAGTTCAATATCAGCGCACATTCTGCAGAAGACTGAAAAACTCGTTGTGGTATTATTTCTGGAAATTTGTGGTAAGATCCTAAGGCACCAAACTGCTGAGGTCATCGGTCCCTAGGCTTACACACTACTTAATCTAACTTAAACTAACTTACGTTAAGGACAATACACTCACACACACATTCCCGAGGTAGGACTCGAACCTCCGACGGTGGCGATGGTGACGGAGGGGGGGGGGGGGAGAGGGGAAGGGGGGCGGGAGGATGTTGCGCGATCCGTGGTAAGGCGCCTGAGACCGCGCGGCTGTGGTATTATTGCTGGAGTATATTACTGTTTGCATATATCGAGTTTACCTAGGAAAGGTGCTCCCCATAAACTCACTTTTACCGATCGGGTGCCAAACTGCACACACACACACACACCCACACACACAGTTTTAGCGCCGATGAGTTAACACGAACAGCCATTACCGACAGACGATACACAGTACAGGAATAATACACCAGGGGCGCTGTAATACACCCACTTGGCATGAATACTAGTTTGAGACAAGAAAGTCACTCGTGTAAAGCCCATTTTACACGACCGAGTTTCTGACCAAAATCGCTGTTTGTGCCTGCGTGTAAAGCAGCAGCCAACCATGTCGCGTGTGTGTCTATGACTTCAAATTATTACCTACCTGCAAAGGAAAACTAAAACAACCAGAAAGAATTATATAAAATATACACTCCTGGAAATTGAAATAAGAACACCGTGAATTCATTTTCCCAGGAAGGGGAAACTTTATTGACACATTCCTGGGGTCAGATACATCACATGGTCACACTGACAGAACCACAGGCACATAGACACAGGCAACAGAGCATGCACAATGTCGGCACTAGTACAGTGTATATACACCTTTCGCAGCAATGCAGGCTGCTATTCTCCCATGGAGACGATCGTAGAGATGCTGGATGTAGTCCTGTGGAACGGCTTGCCATGCCATTTCCACCTGGCGCCTCAGTTGGACCAGCGTTCGTGCTGGACGTGCAGACCGCGTGAGACGACGCTTCATCCAGTCCCAAACATGCTCAATGGGGGACAGATCCGGAGATCTTGCTGGCCAGGGTAGTTGACTTACACCTTCTAGAGCACGTTGGGTGGCACGGGATACATGCGGACGTGCATTGTCCTGTTGGAACAGCAAGTTCCCTTGCCGGTCTAGGAATGGTAGAACGATGGGTTCGATGACGGTTTGGATGTACCGTGCACTATTCAGTGTCCCCTCGACGACCACCAGTGGTGTACGGCCAGTGTAGGAGATCGCTCCCCACACCATGATGCCGGGTGTTGGCCCTGTGTGCCTCAGTCGTATGCAGTACTGATTGTGGCGCTCACCTGCACGGCGCCAAACACGCATACGACCATCATTGGCACCAAGGCAGAAGCGACTCTCATCGCTGAAGACGACACGTCTCCATTCGTCCCTCCATTCATGCCTGTCGCGACACCACTGGAGGCGGGCTGCACGATGTTGGGGCGTGAGCGGAAGACGGCCTAACGGTGTGCGGGACCGTAGCCCAGCTTCATGGAGACGGTTGCGAATGGTCCTCGCCGATACCCCAGGAGCAACAGTGTCCCTAATTTGCTGGGAAGTGGCGGTGCGGTCCCCTACGGCACTGCGTAGGATCCTACGGTCTTGGCGTGCATCCGTGCGTCGCTGCGGTCCGGTCCCAGGTCGACGGGCACGTGCACCTTCCGCCGACCACTGGCGACAACATCGATGTACTGTGGAGACCTCACGCCCCACGTGTTGAGCAATTCGGCGGTACGTCCACCCGGCCTCCCGCATGCCCACTATACGCCCTCGCTCAGAGTCCGTCAACTGCACATACGGTTCACGTCCACGCTGTCGCGGCATGCTACCAGTTTAAAGACTGCGATGGAGCTCCGTATGCCACGGCAAACTGGCTGACACTGACGGCGGCGGTGCACAAATGCTGCGCAGCTAGCGCCATTCGACGGCCAACACCGCGGTTCCTGGTGTGTCCGCTGTGCCGTGCGTGTGATCATTGCTTGTACAGCCCTCTCGCAGTGTCCGGAGCAAGTATGGTGGGTCTGACACACCGGTGTCAATGTGTTCTTTTTTCCATTTCCAGGAGTGTATATGTTCAATAAACTAGATAAAAATTTCTATCTCAATGAGGAACATGAACATTTCAGCACAGGGCAGGAGCATTTAGGAGAATTATTGCCTATTGCTCAAGTTTAAAAGAATAGTTGACCACCCACTACATAGATATGTATCCAGTCCATAATGGGAGGGAACCTCCATGGTATACAGTCACTGTAAATAAACTTTTAAAGAAACAGAGATTACTGCGTAATAGCTGTAAAACAAAGCGTAGGGCTATAGATAGAGAAGTGCTGACTGAATCGCGTTTCGCTGATGAGAGAGCAATGCTGTATGCCTTCAATGACTGCAGCAGCAGAATATTGTCAAGTGATCTCTCACAGAATCCAAAGAGCTTCTGGTCGTATTTGAAGGCTGTTAGTGGCACCAAAGTTGCTTTCCAGTCCCTAACGAAGGAGTCAGAAACTGAAATTGAGGGTAGCAAAACAAAATCTGAAATACTTAACTCCGTTCACAAATATTCCTTTGCAAAGGAAAACACAGCAGAACTGCCCCAGTTTAATTCTCATACCACTGAAAAGATGAATGAAATAAGTACTAGTGTGAGTGGTTCAAATGGTTCAAATGGCTCTGAGCACTATGGGACTTAACATCTGTGTTCACCAGTCCCCTAGAACTTAGAACTACTTAAACCTAACTAACCTAAGGACATCACACACATCCATGCCCGAGGCAGGATTCGAACCTGCGACCGTAGCAGTCGTGCGGTTCCGGACTGAGCGCCTAGAACCGCTAGACCACCGCGGCCGGCTAGTGTGAGTGGTATTGAGAAATAGCCGAAATCATTAAAACTGAATAAAGCTTCTAGGCCCGATGGAATCCTTATCACATTCTATACTGAATTTGCAGCTGATTTAGCCCCTCTTCTAACTATATTCTATTGTAGATCTCTTGAACAAAAAACTGTCCCCAGTTTTTTGGAAAAATCCACAGGTCACTCCCATCTACGAGAAGGGTGGCAGATGTGATCGACGAATCTACTGTCCATTATCCTTGACATCGATTTGTTGTTGAATCTTAGAACATATACTGAGCTCAAACATAATGAGGTGTCTTGAACAGAATGACTTCCTCAGTGCCAACCAGCATGGATTCTGAAATGATCAATCATATGAAAAAGTAGTTGCAGTATTTCTTGATTACCGAAAAGCATTTGGATCAGTACCACACCTACGCTTATTGTCAAAAGTACGATTATATGGGGTATCAAATGAAATTTGTAACAGGATTGAAGACTGTGTCCCGAGCTCGAGTCTCGGTCAGGCACACAGTTTTAATCTGCCAGGAAGTTTCAGGATTGAGGACTTTTTATTAGGGAGAACGCAGCATGTTATCTAGGATGCTGATTCATCGTCAGATGTAGAAATAACTTCAGTTGTGCTCCAGGGAAGTGTGTTGGGACCCTTGCTGTTTATGTTGTGCAGACAATATTGACAGTAAAATCAGGCTTTTTGTAGATGATGCACTTATCTATAGCGAAGCACTTTCTGAAAGAAGCTGCATAAATACACTCCTGGAAATGGAAAAAAGAACACATTGACACCGGTGTGTCAGACCCACCATACTTGCTCCGGACACTGCGAGAGGGCTGTACAAGCAATGATCACACGCACGGCACAGCGGACACACCAGGAACCGCGGTGTTGGCCGTCGAATGGCGCTAGCTGCGCAGCATTTGTGCACCGCCGCCGTCAGTGTCAGCCAGTTTGCCGTGGCATACGGAGCTCCATCGCAGTCTTTAACACTGGTAGCATGCCGCGACAGCGTGGACGTGAACCGTATGTGCAGTTGACGGACTCTGAGCGAGGGCGTATAGTGGGCATGCGGGAGGCCGGGTGGACGTACCGCCGAATTGCTCAACACGTGGGGCGTGAGGTCTCCACAGTACATCGATGTTGTCGCCAGTGGTCGGCGGAAGGTGCACGTGCCCGTCGACCTGGGACCGGACCGCAGCGACGCACGGATGCACGCCAAGACCGTAGGATCCTACGCAGTGCCGTAGGGGACCGCACCGCCACTTCCCAGCAAATTAGGGACACTGTTGCTCCTGGGCTATCGGCGAGGACCATTCGCAACCGTCTCCATGAAGCTGGGCTACGGTCCCGCACACCGTTAGGCCGTCTTCCGCTCACGCCCCAACATCGTGCAGCCCGCCTCCAGTGGTGTCGCGACAGGCATGAATGGAGGGACGAATGGAGACGTGTCGTCTTCAGCGATGAGAGTCGCTTCTGCCTTGGTGCCAATGATGGTCGTATGCGTGTTTGGCGCCGTGCAGGTGAGCGCCACAATCAGTACTGCATACGACTGAGGCACACAGGGCCAACACCCGGCATCATGGTGTGGGGAGCGATCTCCTACACTGGCCGTACACCACTGGTGGTCGTCGAGGGGACACTGAATAGTGCACGGTACATCCAAACCGTCATCGAACCCATCGTTCTACCATTCCTAGACCGGCAAGGGAACTTGCTGTTCCAACAGGACAATGCACGTCCGCATGTATCCCGTGCCACCCAACGTGCTCTAGAAGGTGTAAGTCAACTACCCTGGCCAGCAAGATCTCCGGATCTGTCCCCCATTGAGCATGTTTGGGACTGGATGAAGCGTCGTCTCACGCGGTCTGCACGTCCAGCACGAACGCTGGTCCAACTGAGGCGCCAGGTGGAAATGGCATGGCAAGCCGTTCCACAGGACTACATCCAGCATCTCTACGATCGTCTCCATGGGAGAATAGCAGCCTGCATTGCTGCGAAAGGTGGATATACACTGTACTAGTGCCGACATTGTACATGCTCTGTTGCCTGTGTCTATGTGCCTGTGGTTCTGTCAGTGTGATCATGTGATGTATCTGACCCCAGGAATGTGTCAATAAAGTTTCCCCTTCCTGGGACAATGAATTCACGGTGTTCTTATTTCAATTTCCAGGAGTGTATTTAGTCAGATCTTGATAAGATTTTAGAGTGGTGCAGAAACTGGCAGCTTGCTCTTAGTGTTCAGAAATGTAAAACTGTGCACTTCACAAGACAAAAAAAAATGTAGAATCTTACGAATATAATGTTAATAAGTCACTGGTGGAATCAGCCAACTCATACAAATACCTCACTGTAACATTTTGCAGGAATATGAAATGAAATGATCACATATGTTCAGCTGCGGGTAAGGCAGATGGTAGACTCGGGCTTCTTGATAGAATATTGGGGAAGTGCAATCAATCTACAAAGGAGATTGCTTACAAATCACTTGTGCGACCCATCCTAATATTGCTCAAGTGTGTGGGATTCTGAATGTATACAGGGAAGGGCAACACGAATGGTTACAGGTTTGTTTAATCCGTTGAAGTGTGTCACAGGGATTCTGAAGGAACTGAACTGGCAGACTCTTGAAGACAGACATAAAGTAACCCAAGAAAGTCTGTTAGAAGTTACAAGAACCGGCTTTAAATGATGACTCTGGGAATATAGTACAATCTCCTACGTATCACTCACATAGGATCGTGAGGATAAGATTAGAGTAATTACTGCACGAACCGAGGCATTCAAACAATCATTCTTCTCTCACTCCATATTTGAATGGAACTGGAAGAAACTCTAATAACTGATACTACCGGACGTACCCTCTATCATGCACCTCACGGTGATCTCCGAAGTATAGACTGTGCCGAGTGGGGGGTTCTAAATTTCCGAGTACACTGCGCACTGCTTATGCGCAGAAACAAGGGACTGTGGCAGCGTCTGCTCCTTCCGAGTTTAACCTATTCTGGCCGAGTCCACTCCTATTATGGAAATAGATTTTGTGATTTCGTGCCTTCTTAATCTTTATTGCGTTGTTTAGTTTGTTCTCGTAACACAGTGAAAAGATTGCACGAGATCCTAGTATTTTTTCTAGTAGTACTTTCGTACAAGACATACGTAACATCAGAAAGTAAGAAGGTATCTTTTTTCCAGAGTAAAAAAGCCTACTCTAACCATAAATAAGGACGTATATAGGGAAGGTGCTCTAATGAAAAATACAGAGTCCGCCAGAAAAATGTATATACTTTTTGTCAGGCTCTATCGAGATATCGATATTGTCGTTCGATTTGAGTTATGAGTGTGTTGTAGTATGGTCTTTGACTCAACAGATGTTAGTACTTACATCTCAGTATTGAGATTAGATTAGATTAGTACTTATTCCATAGATCATGTATACATTTCATAAAGACGTGGAACGTTAATAAAAGGTGTCTATATAAGATATTACATTACACAAAATATTACATGACACTTAATATTTTTAATTTTTTTGTGGTGGTTGGGGAAATTACCCACTTATTATATCCAAAAATTCATCTAATGAGTAGAAGGAGTTGCCATTAAGAAATTCTTTTAATTTCCTTTTAAATGCTATATGGGTATCTGTCAGACTTTTGATGCTATTAGGTAAGTGACCAAAGACATTCGTGGCAGCATAATTTACCCCCTTCTGAGCCAAAGTTAGATTTAACCTTGAGTAGTGAAGATCATCCTTTCTGCTAGTGTTGTAGCCATGTACACTGCTATTACTTTTGAATTCGTTCGGATTAATAACAAATTTCATAAGTGAATATATATATATATATATATATATATATATATATATATATATACACTCCTGGAAATGGAAAAAAGAACACATTAACACCGGTGTGTCAGACCCACCATACTTGCTCCGGACACTGCGAGAGGGCTGTACAAGCAATGATCATACGCACGGCACAGCGGACACACCAGGAACCGCGGTGTTGGCCGTCGAATGGCGCTAGCTGCGCAGCATTTGTGCACCGCCGCCGTCAGTGTCAGCCAGTTTGCCGTGGCATACGGCTCCATCGCAGTCTTTAACACTGGTAGCATGCCGCGACAGCGTGGACGTGAACCGTATGTGCAGTTGACGGACTTTGAGCGAGGGCGTATAGTGAGCATGCGGGAGGCCGGGTGGACGTACCGCCGAATTGCTCAACACGTGGGGCGTGAGGTCTCCACAGTACATCGATGTTGTCGCCAGTGGTCGGCGGAAGGCGCACGTGCCCGTCGACCTGGGACCGGACCGCAGCGACGCACGGATGCACGCCAAGACCGTAGGATCCTACGCAGTGCCGTAGGGGACCGCACCGCCACTTCCCAGCAAATTAGGGACACTGTTGCTCCTGGGGTATCGGCGAGGACCATTCGCAACCGTCTCCATGAAGCTGGGCTACGGTCCCGCACACCGTTAGGCCGTCTTCCGCTCACGCCCCAACATCGTGCAGCCCGCCTCCAGTGGTGTCGCGACAGGCGTGAATGGAGGGACGAATGGAGACGTGTCGTCTTCAGCGATGAGAGTCGCTTCTGCCTTGGTGCCAATGATGGTCGTATGCGTGTTTGGCGCCGTGCAGGTGAGCGCCACAATCAGGACTGCATATGACCGAGGCACACAGGGCCAACACCTGGCATCATGGTGTGGGGAGCGATCTCCTACATTGGCCATACACCACTGGTGATCGTCGAGGGGACACTGAATAGCGCACGGTACATCCAAACCGTCATCGAACCCATCGTTCTACCATTCCTAGACCGGCAAGGGAACTTGCTGTTCCAACAGGACAATGCACGTCCGCATGTATCCCGTGCCACCCAACGTGCTCTAGAAGGTGTAAGTCAACTACCCTGGCCAGCAAGATCTCCGGATGTATCCCCCATTGAGCATGTTTGGGACTGGATGAAGCGTCGTCTCACGCGGTCTGCACGTCCAGCACGAACGCTGGTGCAACTGAGGCGCCAGGTGGAAATGGCATGGCAAGCCGTTCCACAGGACTACATCCAGCATCTCTACGATCGTCTCCATGGGAGAATAGCAGCCTGCATTGCTGCGAAAGGTGGATATACATTGTACTAGTGCCGACATTGTGCATGCTCTGTTGCCTGTGTCTATGTGCCTGTGGTTCTGTCAGTGTGATCATATGATGTATCTGACCCCAGGAATGTGTCAATAAAGTTTCCCCTTCCTGGGACAATGAATTCACAGTGTTCTTATTTCAATTTTCAGGAGTATATATATATATATATATATATATATATATATATATATATATATATATATATATATTCACTTATGAAATTTGTTATTAACAATCCGAACGAATTCAAAAGTAATAGCAGTGTACATGGCTACAACACTAGGAGAAAGGATGATCGTCACTACTCAAGGTTAAATCTAACTTTGGCCCAGAAGGGGGTAAATTATGCTGCCACGAAAGTCTTTGGTCGCTTACCTAATAGCATCAAAAGTCTGACAGATACCCATATAGCATTTAAAAGGAAATTAAAAGAATTTCTTAATGGCAACTCCTTCTACTCATCAGATGAATTTTCGGATTAATATGAGGGTAATTTCCCCAACCACCACAAAAAATTAAAAATATTAAGTGTCATTTAATATTTCGTGTAATATATATATATATATAATACCGAGACTCGAACTTGTGATCTTTCCCATCCGCGGGCAAGTGCTCTACCAACTGAGCTACCCAAGCATGACCCACGCCCCGTCAAGGCAAAGATCCCGAGCACACAGTTTTAATCTGCCAGGAAGTTTGATATCAGCGCACACTCCGCTGCAGGGTGAAAATCTCATTCTGGAAAAAGCCTCTATTTACTGCGTTCCAGATTTTTTCATATGTTTGCAAGTGCGCACACTGACGAAAAAAATCGCAACATCAAGAAGGAGTTGTGCAACATAAATTAAATTTGGTAGGCGTTTTTCCATATCTGGAAGATGATGTCCATTGAAATGTCGCGTAAGTATGGCGCTAGTAGCGCCACTGTGAGGTTGCATATCACGTTTGCTTTAAATACACACTGTGACTGTCGTGAGCGTTAGTAGCCTTTCAGATTCGACATGGTGAATTTACATTAGTCAATAATGCCTTTAAACCGACAAATAAGCCATTATCAGCTGCTCACCGTGTTTGAACGAGGTGTGTAATAGGGCTACGAGAAACTGGATGTTCCTTCTGCAGAAAGACTTGGCAGGAATGTGATCACTATACGTGATTTGCTGGCAGCGGTGGTCGCGGGAATGTACGTTTGCAACAAGACCGGGCTCCGGATGGTCACATGACACTACCGAGAGGAAAGACCATCGTGTTCGGCATATGGCTCTGGCACATCATATTGTATCTGCACAGCAATTTGAGCAGCAGTTGGCATCACAGCAACACAACGAACGATCACAAATCGGTTACTTCGAGGACAGTTCCGAGCCAGACGCATTCCACTGACCCCAAATCACCGCCGTTTGCGAGAGCTCATTGGAGGGCAGTGTGGAGGTCTGTTGCGATTTCCGACGAAAGATGGTTCTGCCTCGGTGCCAGTGATGGCAGTGTGTTGGTTAGGAGGAGGTCAGTCAGTCAGGGCCTGCAACAAAAAAGCGTGCGTGCTTGATGCACTGCACCTACACGTGGAGTTATGGTCTGGGGAGCGGTTTCGTATGACAGCGGGAGCACTCTCGTGGTTACCCCAAGCTTCGTTATTGCAAAACTGTACGTCAGTCTGGTGATTCGACCTCCTTTGCTGCCATTCATGAACAGCATTCGTGGGTATGTTTTCCAACAAGATAACGCTCGCCCACATACCGCTGTCTTAACCCAACACGCTGTACAGATTGTCTACATGTTGCCTTGGCCTGCCTGATCACCAGATCTGTCTCCATTCCAGCACATATGGGACATCATCGGACAACTCCAGCGTCGTCCACAAACAGCATTAACCGTCCCTTTATCGGCCGAGCAACTGCAACAGGCATGGAATTCCATCCCACAAACTGACATCCGGCACCTGTACAACACAATTCATGCACGTTTACACGCCTGCACTCAACATTCTGGCGGTTACACCGGTTATTAATGCACCAGCATTTCACATTTGCAATGGCTTATATCGGTCTTACATTAACGAGTGATCTTTCAACTGTAATCACTAAAATACGTTACCTGGACAAATCTATTCCCGAAATTTCATTACTCTACATTAACTATTTTTTGGTGTTGCGATTTTTTCCTTTTTAAAATATTTGGATGACACTTTTTCTATTCTTTCAGGCTGGAATGTAGAGAATTTACGATGCGATCTTTGACAAGAACATCCACGATGAATTTTGTTTTGGTCGTTAATAAATTCTAGTATCATTAATTGTTCCTACATTTTGTTACTATGTTTCGATTTTTTCGTAAAAAGGATAATCCCTCGTAACCTTATTTTCACGTTCAGCTGCCAAACTGCACAGCACGGTATTCTGGCGCAGAGGTGTAAATGCAAATGATCACTCGAGACAGGAGGCACTCACTTAAGGAATAAAACGCCAGGGTAGCTGCAGTAGAGTCACCCGTAGAGAGTAGTAGGCTGAGACAAGAAATTAGATCGCATAAAAGGCGTTATTGGAACTGGGCACTCGGCACTGTCAGTAGATCACTGACGTCACCGACCAGCGGGCAACGCCGATGGCGGCTTATTTATACGCTGGAATGTGATGCACACCCACCACAAGCAGTCGATTTTGAGCAGAAAGTTACTATAGTCCGATTAAAATTACTGATAGTTGACTTCTGTTACTAACCGCTACAGTGTTGCCACATCCGCTGCCGGCTGCTGCTCAGTTATCGGCGACACACAGACACGGCGGGTGACTAGCAAATGCCGCTAATGTCCAACGCGGAGCACGATTGGAGGCGGCTGCGCGAAGTATGACTGAAATAAGAGATGCTCCATCGACAGCTCATTTTAAGTGATCAGTGACTGCGGCAGACGATGAATTGTGTCGCCCTGAATCTAAACTCATTTCCTTAACCCAACCACAACCGCGCGATGTGCAATGTATCCGAGAAAACGGCGATCAACACTAAGCGTCGGAACTAAAATCGCGATCACACTGTTTCAAGGCGTTTAAAATGCTAACCTCTGCGAGCAAACTACAAGACAGAAAAATTTCGTTTTCAGTGGTAAAAGCAAACTGTAATTTCTCGCTGCAGCTAGTTACATGAAACTATCGTCACACTGGCTACATGAGCTGCTGCGTTACCAACCGACGAGCAGTACCTGTTGGCACTTGGCTGCGGATTATAGGCGACACAAGGAGATTACAAACAAAGAAGAATAGCAGGAAGAAAAATGAGAGCAAATCAATACGATGGTGAAAATTATGCAGAAAAGTATTATAAATACAGAAGTACATTTAAACCAATTAAGTGAGTAAAAGTAACAATCAAAATCATTTGAATAGATTTCGAAATAAAAAAAATTCTGTGGACCTGACAGGATTCCTACCTAAGACCGTCTACACATGAGACTGCTACGCTAACCGCTGCACTGTGCCGTTTCACTCCAGAACGTTCTTACACACTACTGACCATTAAAATTGCTACACCACGAAGATGACGTGCTACAGACGCGAAATTTAACCGACAGGTAGAAGATGCTGTGATATACAAATTATTAGCTTTTCAGAGCATTCACACAAGGTTGGCGCCGGTGGCGGCACCTACAACGTGCTGACATGAGGAAAGTTTCCAACCGATTTCTCATACACAAACGGCAGTTGACCGGCGTTGCCTGGTGAAACGTTCCTGTGATGCCTCGTCTAAGGAGGAGAAATGCGTAGCATCACGTTTCCGACTTTGATAAAGGTTGGATTGTAGCCTACCGCGATTGCGGTTATCGTATCGCGAAATTCCTCATCGCGTTGGTCGATATGCAATGACTGTTAGCAGAATATGGAATCGGTGGGTTCAGGAGGGTAATACGGAACGCCGTGCTGGATCCCAACCGCCTCGTATCACTAGCAGTCGAGATGACAGGCATCTTATCCGCATGGCTGTAACGGATCGTGCAGCCACGTCTCGATCCCTAAGTCAACAGATGGGGACGTTTGCAAGACAACAACCATCTGCACGAGCAGTTCGACGACGTTTGCAGCAGCATGGACTATCAGCTCGGAGACCATGGCTGCGGTTAACCTTCACGCTGCATCACAGACAGGAGCGCCTGCGATTATGTACTCAACGACGAACTTGGGCGCACGAATGGCAAAACGTCATTTTTTCGGGTGAATCGAGGTTCTGTTTACAGCATCGTGATGGTCGCATCCGTGTTTGGCGACATCGCGGTGAACGCACATTGGAAGCGTGTTTTCATCATCGCCATACTGGCGTATCACCCGGCGTGATGGTATGGGGTGCCATTGGTTACACGTCTCGGTCACCTCTTGTTCGCATTGACGGCACTTTGAACAGTGGACGTTACATTTCAGACGTGTTACGACCCGTGGCTCTACCCTTCCTTCGATCCATCCGAAAGCCTACATTTTATCAGAATAATGCACGACCTTCCTGGATACAGAAAATGTTCGACTGCTGCCCTGTCCAGCACATTCTCCAGATGTCTCACCAATTGAAAACGTCTGGTCAATGGTGGCCGAGCAACTGGCTCGTCACAATACGCCAGTCACTACTCTTGATGAACTGTGGTATCGTGTTGAAGCTGCATGGGCAGCTGTACCTGTACACGCCAGCCGAGCTCTGTTTGACTGAATGCCCAGGCGTATCCAAGCCGTTATTACGGCCAGAGGTGGTTGTTCTGGGTATTGATTTCTCAGGATCTGTGCACCCAAATTGCGTGAAAATGTAATCAAATGTCAGTTCTAGTATAATATATTTGTCCGATGAATACCCGTTTATCATCTGCATTTCTTCTTGGAGTAGCAATTTTAATGGCCAGTAGTGTATGTATGACTCTGGTGACCCAGTTGCAACGATTAATTGCATCCTTTAAAAATTAGGCTTCACGCAACGCCGTGCTTAGCCCATATAATGTTGCCGATCTCTGTGTTTATATTTCCTATTTATGTGACGCAGAATCGCGTCTTGTGCAGAAGCGTCGAGCACTGTTTGATTAGTGCTGTGTGTTATTCGGCCCATCTAAGTTGACACTCAGCGCGGTGGCTGACAGGAGCGACCATAAATGGGAAACGTCCTTGCAGTCGCGTCCATCAGCCTCTGCGCCAAGTGTCAACTTACGAGGTGCATTCAAGTTCTAAGGCCTCCGATTTTTTTCTAATTAACTACTCACCCGAAATCGATGAAACTGGCGTAACTTCTCGACGTAATCGCCCTGCAGACGTACACATTTTTCACAACGCTGACGCCATGATTCCATGGCAGCGGCGAAGGCTTCTTTAGGAGTCCGTTTTGACCACTGGAAAATCGCTGAGGCAATAGCAGCACGGCTAGTGAATGTGCGGCCACGGAGAGTGTCTTTCATTGTTGGAAAAAGCCAAAAGTCACTAGGAGCCAGGTCAGGTGAGTAGGGAGCATGAGGAATCACTTCAAAGTTGTTATCACCAAGAAACTGTTGCGTAACATTAGCTCGATGTGGGGTACGTTGTCTTGGTGAAACAGCACACGTGCAGCCCTTCCCGGACGTTTTTGTTGCAGTGCAGGAAGGAATTTGTTCTTCAAAACATTTTCGTAGGATGCACCTGTTACCGTAGTGCCCTTTGGAACGCAATGGGTAAGGATTACGCCCTCGCTGTGGACACCATCATTTTTTCAGCAGTGGCGGTTACCCGAAATTTTTTTGGTGGCGGTGAATCTGTGTGCTTCCATTGAGCTGACTGGCGCTTTGTTTCTGGATTGAAAAATGGCATCCGCGTCTCATCCATTGTCACAGCCGACGAAAAGAAAGTCCCATTCGTGCTGTCGTTGCACGTCAACATTGCTTGGCAACATGCCACACGGGCAGCCGTGTGGTCGTCCGTCAGCATTCGTGGCACCCACCTGGATGACACTTTTCGCATTTTCAGGTCGTCATGCAGGATTGTGTGCACAGAACCCACAGAAATGCCAACTATGGAGGCGATCTGTTCAACAGTCATTCGGCGATCCCCCAAAACAATTCTCTCCACTTTCTTGATCATGTCGTCAGACCGGCTTGTGCGAGCCCGAGGTTGTTACGGTTTGTTGTCACACGATGTTCTGCCTTCAATAAACTGTCGCACTCACGAGCGCACTTTCGACACATCCATAACTCCATCACCACATGTCTCCTTCAACTGTCGATGAATTTCAATTGGTTTCACACCATGCAAATTCAGAAAACGAATGATTGCACGCTGTTCAAGTAAGGAAAACGTCGCCATTTTAAGTATTTAAAACAGTTCTCATTCTCGCCACTGGTGGTAAAATTCCATCCGCCGTACAGTGCTGCCATCTCTGGGACGTATTGACAATGAACGCGGCCTCACTTTAAAACAATGCGCATGTTTCTATCTCTTTCCAGTCCGGAGAAAAAAAATCGGAGGCCTTAGAACTTGAATGCACCTCGTATTTTGTGCGAATAATATGAAAAGTATGTATCTCGTTAGCATTGCTCTCTCTCTCTTTCTCTCTCACTGTGTGTGTGTGTGTGTGTGTGTGTGTGTGTGTAAGGGGGGGGGGGGGGGGGCTGTTGTGACAGCTAGGCAACTGCGAACGGTTCGGGCTTGACGTTGAGCGCTATGATTGGGAAATGTCAACCAACAAGTGACTTCAGTCGGACTACACTGTGAAACAGAGTTATGCCGACTGCCGACTCCCTGGAGTGTGCCTGCGACGGGTGCCACTACGCTTCGTGGGCTGCCTACCTGCAGGGGGCAGCGCGCCAGGTAACGAGAGAGCTGGCGCACTCGGCGGTGAGTCAGGCGGCGGCCCCCTGCCGTGTAACCGGAACCACGGCGCAGCAGCAACAGCGACACCAGCCACTGACGCGTGGGGGCGCGACGCGTGGGCGGCCGACCTGCGAAGCGATGCAGCGGCCGTCCTTTCTCCTCTGTTACCCACAAAAGGTCACTCCACTCGCTCTCAACTTAGCTGAAAATTCTTGCACGTTTCATATGAACAGTGTTTAAGCTAGGCTCGCATTAACGAGTTTTCAGTCGGCCGATTGCAGCATCGTCGTAGTCTATACAGGGGTTCCCAACAACATTTTCTCGAGGACCCCTCATCATGATTGACACTTGTCATATCAAACTACCAAGTACCTAAAAAAGCCAAATTAAGAGTCTTTGTATACGTTTTGTATTTTTTGGAACTTAGAAAAAACATTGACATATTCTTTATTGAAAAAATATTGAGTTTAAAAATTTTTCAATTTAGCCATCATTGTTTTAATACAGAATATTGAATATGTAAACAACACGGTCTGTGAAAGTACTGGCAATAAATTAACAATGGCCGATTGTCGTCTTAAATTCTACTTTCTGTGTAAAGTGACTGTCAGTTGTCAGCTGCACAGAGGCAGCGCACACAGTCTAACGGCATACAGCAGAACTATTTGCCTCTATCGAACTCTAGTTTTGCGCTAGAATGTGCTCTAGGGAGACGCTAAATGCAGAAGTTAGCGTTCGCTAAAGCTCTGCTCGTGCAGGAAGTGGCCAAACCAAAAAATCTGTTATCATACGAAATATATTTTAAGATATTTATTGTAATAGCATCTTGCGGACCCCTCTGGCATAGCTCGCGGACCCCTGGGGGTCCGCGGACCACCTGTTGGGAACAATTGGTCTAATACATACAGTCACGACACACACTGGTGTGAAAGTTGTTACCGTTTGACAGCTGGAGCAATACTAGCGCTCCAAGCGGTGAGAAAGCAAACAGTCATGCACACATCAAAAAAAGTTTTGCATCACCTCGGTACCGAGAGTTCCGGAATCTGTGCAGAAAATTGGAATAGATATCAACGTAAACACCATTTCCACCCTTTTTATTGCTCATGAAAACCACACATTTCATGTTGTACCACCATAAAGCGAGACCTTCAGAGGTGGTGGTCCAGATTGCTGTACACACCGGTACCTCTAATACCCAGGAGCACGTCCTCTTGCATTCATGCATGCGTGTATTCGTCGTAGCATACTATCCACAAGTTCATTAAGGCACTGTTGGTCCAGATTGTGCCACTCCTCAACGGCGATTCGGCGTAGATCGCTCAGAGTGGTTGCTGGGTCACGTCGTCCATAAACAGCCCTTTTCAATCTATCGCAAGTATGAAACTTCCTGGCAGATTAAAACTGTGTGCCGGACCGAGACTCGGGTCCCGAGTTCGAGTCTCGGTCCGGCACACAGTTTTAATCTGCCAGGAAGTTTCATATCAGCGCACACTCCGCTGCAGAGTGAAAATCTCATTCTGGAAACATCCCCCAGGCTGTGGCTAAGCCATGTCTCCGCAATATCCCTTCTTTCAGGAGTGCTAGTTCACAAGGTCCGCAGGAGACCTTCTGTTAAGTTTGGAAGGTAGGGGCGAGGTACTGGCAGAAGTGAAGCTGTGAGGACGGGGCGTGAGTCGTGCTTGGGTAGCTCGGTTGGTAGAGCACTTGCCCGCGGAAGGCAAAAGTCCCGAGGTCGAGTCTCGGTCCGGCACACAGTTTTAATCTGCCAGGAAGTTTCATATCAGCGCACACTCCACTGCAGAGTGAAAATCTCATTATCGTAGGTATGTTCGATAGGCTTCATGTCTGGAGAACATGCTGGCCGCTCTAGTCGAACGATGTCATTATCCTGAAGGAAGTCATTCACAAGAAGATGTGCACGATGGGGGCGCGAATTGTCGTCCATGAAGACGAACGCCTCGCCAATATGCTGCCGATGTGGTTGCACTATCGGTCGGAGGATGGCATTCACGTATTGTACAGACATTACGGCGCCTTCCATGATCACCAGCGGCGTACGTCGGCCACACATAATGCCACCCCAAAACAGCAGGGAACCTCCACCTCGCACTCGCTGGACGATCTGTCTAAGGCGTTCAGCCTGACCGGGTTACCTCCAAACACGTCTCCGACGATTGTCTGGTTGAAGGCATATACGACACTCATCGGCAAAGTGAACGTGGTGCCAAATCCTGAGCGGTCCATTCGGCATGTTGTTGGGCCCATCTGTATCGCGCTGCATGGTGTCGTGGTTGCAAAGATGGACATCGCCAAATAAGTCGTTAGTGAAGTTGCGCATCATGCAGGTTATTGCGCACATTTTTAGTCGTAACACGACATCCTGTGGCTGCACGAAAAGCATTATTCAACATCGTGGCGTTGCAGTCAGGATTCCTCCGAGCCATAATCGGCAGGCAGCTGTCATCCACTGCAGTAGTTGCCCTTGGACGGCCTGAGCGAGGCGTGCCATCGACAGTTCCTGTCCCTCCGTATCTCCTCCATGTCGGAACAACATCGCTTTGGTTTACTCCGAGACGCCTGGACACTTCCCTTGTTGAGAGCCCTTCCTGGCGCAAAGTAACAATGCGGACACGATCGAACCCCGGTAATGACCGTCTAGGCATGGTGAACTAGACAACACGTGCTGTATACCTCCTTCCTGGTGGAATGACTAGAACTGATCGGCTGTCGGACCCCCTCCGTCTAATAGGCGCTGCTCATGCATGGTTGTTTACGTCTTTGAGCGGGTTTAATGACATCTCTGAACAGTCAAAGGAACTGTGTCTGTGATACAATATCCACGGTCAACGTCTGTCCTCAGCAATTCTGGGTACCGGGGTGATGCAAAACTTTTTTTAAGTTGTGTATGTATCGTAAGGATAATGTATGTTTTTAATTATTTTTTCATTTAATTAGCGAAATAATTGTTATATTTTTCCTTTCCATGCATTAGTAAATTACCAAGTGACATGAATTATCGTGAAATAAATGTAAAAACAACGGAATTTCAACGATTCAATGACATACGTCCACATTTATTCATGAAGACATACTTTTGAATATGTGTATAATTGCATCTGACTCCGCAGACAGCAAGAGAATATAAATAAATATTTCATGCATGCAAGCAAATGTTTCTCTTCTTGCCTATTCTTAGTACAATAGTCACTTTTTATGAAGTCTAATGATTCACCAATTCTTACACTTCACTCGACTTCCTGGTACACAAATATTTTTGTAAATGTACGATTACTTTGGCTTCGAAAGCGAATATCTTGAAGATTCTTGTCGTCTGTGGCTCAGATGTAGCGGCAGTGAAATTCGTGTCTTCACTTTTGGGAAACAGTTTTATTGCTTTTGACATTTTATTATGAGGCCTATGTGGTTTTTCCTTCAGCTACAGGTATGGTAGCTTATTTGGTACTTAAAATGATGTAGGTATTTCATTCCATACAGGTTTCTTATATACCACATTCACTGACTTGACTGGAACTGTAGCGAACAAAAATTCACGTTGCTGGACAGATATATGACGTCTTTCTGCAAAAAGTCAGGTCTTCTGGTGCTTAGTAGCAATTTTTTGTTATTAAAGGAAAATGATATTTTTCAGTAAATATCTCTACGTTACAAAAGAACCGTAATTAAAGTGTCCCATATGTAGCGTTTCATACCTCACAGTCCTTAGAAAACTAAAGAATGACGAATGTGGTGTAATTTTTTGTTATTGTCGACTTCTGTGGCACTATTTACGCTTCCTATTGTAAAAAATGCGTTACAAATCAATATAAACGTAAGTATTTGCTCTCATCCTATAACGTACTCAGGTACGTCGCTGTCCGCTTGGCGAGCTGCTATCGCAGGGGACAACAGAAACGAGACGGAGTGCCGTAATTGTTACGTTAGACTGTGGTATAGTTCTGTTACGAGACTGATGTTATTCAGGATGATCCTTAACGATATTACAAACATTCAGGGAACATGTTCCAGAAACGACCAAGTCGAGAGTTATAAGTGAAAAACGCTGTGGTACCTCTGACAGTGGAATACAGGTACCAGCTCTGTTACTGCCAAGATTGTAGAGTAGGCAGCTTTCGGAGGTAGTGGTATCGCCCAAAACAAGAAAAAAGGTCTAGTCAATATGGGCTCTAAAATCTAAGTTTTAAGAGCTACGAGCACCTTCCATACTGTACACTACATCCCTTCTACTGAATAAGCGCCCAAAGCTCTTAAGGTGAGTATTTTAGAGCCCATGTTTACTGGAACTGGACTTTTTTCTTTATTTTCGTCCTTTAAAAAAATATTGCAGTAGAAGATGTGCTTCACAATATCGAAGATGAACAAGTGCCCGTAGCTCTTACGGGATACACTTCAGAGCCTAACTTCGGACCAGTGTCCTTTACCTCAAATTCCTACATTTATCCTTCTCTAAGATCCCTGACATTTTGTAACATCACTCTGTATGGAAGTACGCGCGCGGAAGACCGAAGAATCGCCCGCTAGTATAATCAGTAGCGGGACACAAAATTCTAGACTCATCGGCGTATGTCGAGCGCACAGCTTTGCGTAACAGGCTGCGCGCATGTGGTGGTTTTAGGGGGCCAATTGAATTACATTTTGTGGAAACTACGCACTACAGCTGTGACAGACTTGCTTTACACTTACGTTCCACATTTCAAATAAATAAAATCTAACTTACTAACACATGTTTTATTTCAGTTACAAATAGAAATTACTGAAACCACGTGTAATGTATTTTTACTTTCACTTCGTGTTTCGGAGAGTCAAACCTCAACTACCAAGTGGATCTAGGTCAGTTAGCATGGCGTGTAAGTATTGTACGAACGATGTTTCGGTACCTTCGACACCATCAGATAGCAGAAGACCAAATACAAAACACTTTTAAAGCACAGAGTTCAAATCTATGTGGAAGTTTTGACTGCGTACATCAACAGTAGTTAATGTGAATGTAAATACCTTTCAGTCGTCGCAGGCTCCTTTCCTTGTCGTGTTTACAGAACAGGCATCATCGTATACACTTTATATACACTGAAACCAGCAAAGATGGCGTATTACTATTCAACAACTGCAATGAAACATATAATAATTTTCAGAATGATTTCTTTTCATTCCGTAGCCGCTTTCAAACTTTCTGCAGAGTGAAAAATCATTCTGGAGACAATCCCCCAGGCTGTGGCTAAACCATTTATCCGCAATATCGTCCCTTCCAAGAGGGGTATTCCCGCAAAGTTTTGCAGAAGTAATGTGAAGTCTGGAACGTAGGAGATGGGGTACCCGCGAAAGTAACACTGTGAGGACGGGTCGTAAGTCGTGTTTGGGTAGCTCAGTCGGTAGAGCACTTGCCCTTGGAAGGCAAAGATTTTGGATTGGTGTCCCAATCCGCTGCACAGTTTTAATCTGCCATTGTGTGAATTTGTTCCATACCGAAGTGAAAAAGATGTCATTGCAATTTAATGGATTATGCAGAGTTGTTTGGAATCAACTGTAGATATTATTGTGAACGTAGGCTTCCACGACCGTTGTCACAGTCAATAAAATTATTCTGGGTTTGAGGCCGCATTCTCAATTATAAAATTCCAACGTTTCGGAGACTATCGCAGAATGCCTTCCACAGAGTGTACTGCTAACTGCTCTGCCTCCAACAGGTCCCGCCTGATTGAAGGCCGCCACCGCTTCTGGGTCTCTGCACATTCACAGTCAGTGGTGGTTCCACTTCAGATGTAGCTGTACAATGACTTCTTTGCCCCAAAAATCGTAGTAATGGGTACTTTGTACCAGTATTTTGTGGCAAAGGGTGCTGTGCACCAGTTACATGGCAGAGGGTACTTCGTTCCAAAGCAGTGTTAAAGCAGAGGGTGTTCTGTAGTGATTTTATTTTGGGAAAAACAGGGAAACGTCGCACAGAAAATGTAGCTCACGCCATACTGATGCTGCCATTGGGTGTCCAGCAAGTGGTCATAGTTTGTGCCCAACTGGCACTGCAGTCAGATGGACCTGGACACTGCTGTAGCTCACAGCTACCAGTAGTAGGGTAACAGGGTTTCTGTGCCATTTCTGATATCAAATCCCATGCGCATTTGTAGTGTACACTGACTTGGAATGCTTCCTCACTCTTGTGACCCACCGTGAAGGCGACCCCAGAGCCTCACATACTAACTTCACAGAAAAACAAATACCATATGTGGCAGTATACCAAACTGTATCATCCTATGATCCAAGTCTTCACTGCTACAAATCTTATCAGCATGTAAGGTTCGATGTCACTGTAGTGGTACCATCCCATTTCATAAATGATCCATCAAAATACATGAAACTCTTGTATGGGAGGGTTAAAGGGTCTTGGTGTTGGATGGCAATCCTAATTTCATCGTTTTTGTTAAATGTGGTTGATGCATAAGTTTTACGAGAGAAGTATTCCTGGCGTATAATACACTCGTCATATTCCACCAGGCTAGTTATATCGAACATCATTGCATGGCTTCAGACCTACTGATTTATGGAAGTTTGCACGTGTGATCACCTTGCTGTTGGGTTGCGAAGTATTCACTTTGCTTTCATATCGTATACCCATCCTGTCTTCATTGACAATACAGGGATGCTGTAACCCCTGAGTGGTTGAAGCACGTGGTCAATGCTTCTGGTCCAGGAAGTTAAAGGTCATCGATTCTGCCTCCAACAAGTCCAAGCTGGCTGAAGGCCGCCATCGCTTCTGGGTCTCTGCCCATTGAATGTCACTGGTGGTTCCACTTCAGATGTAGCCGTACAATGACTTCTTCACCCAAAAAATCGACAAGTTGATTATCATGGTCCACAACACGCAGCTCCAGATAGCCAAAACCTGAAGGGTTACTAGGAGGAAAATAGCATTGGTAGTGGTCTCAATGATCTTATACCCCATTCCCATTGATGGGAAGAAACCGTAAATCTCTTGTTGAGATAAGAGTGTGTTGCAGTGTTACACTCGACACGGATTGTACTGACAGGGAATACACCCACTGACTGGTCGGATCTGTAGAATATACTAAGATCCTTCTTCAAAACCTGTCCTTTTGTAAAACCCAGTAACCGTCCTATTGTTCCTTTCTGGTTAAAGTCAATCATCGTACCCGTTGTCTTTATTTCAGATGTAAATGCATTGATGTTTGAATGTAGCACAATCCCTTTTCCAGACCGTTTTAAAACTTCGTTTAAACCGTCAATACAGTATGCATCAGCTTCTATTTCCACAATTTCTTTTGCATCATTAATTTCCAGATGGTTTGTTGTAAGCCTCTGTGATATTCGAAATGCTTTTGTAAGTCTCCAGTCCAATCAAGGTATTACTCAACTCCCTGTTACCTAAATCAGTCGGTAGGAAGTAATTCACGCGTAGTACTGACGATCGATTTTTTTAAAGTCAGAGTATAAGACGTCGCATCTGAACATCGAGGATGCTTAATGCATCTCCTTATACATATGCTTCTTCGTAAACGTGCGAGGAACATGATGCACAAATGCCAGCTTAAGTAGATATTAAAGTGTTGGTAGCGATGAAAATTTAGAACACACGTCTTCTGTCCGTGAAGTATCGTTGTAGTCTTCTGGCGGCTGCAAGTCTCCAAATGAGTCCAAATAGAAGACGTTATTTGTATTTTTCTTAACATAAGCCTCCTAGTGGATTCCTGGTCCCCCAGCAACATCTAAATTCACAATTCCACAATCTTCAGATTTCCACATAGTCTTCTGTAATTTATCCCGCATAAACACATCACGGAATCTTGAAATGCTGAATTTTTTCCTGACAAATTTGAGCAGATCTGTGTTTGTAAGAGGCCTGTCAGGTAGGCTAGCTAACGGTTTTGTTTTCTTTATGAAGAATCTAGTCCTTTCCTGTATGGTTTGAAGTATAGTCTTTTTCTGATGGCTGCTGCATCCATCATGTTGTTACGTCTTTTTGCTTCCTCTTGCTGCTCCTGTTCTGTGCGTTCTTCACTATTCTGGCAACAGCCGCAACACCACCAGCCAGTGAACCCAAAGCCGAGACACATGCAAGCGCAGGAATGCGGAAGGGAATAAGTCCACCTGATGCCTACATCTATATCAACGTGATTACTCTGCTATTCACAATCAAGTGCCTGGCAGAGGGTTCAATGAACCACCTTCAAGCTGTCTCTCTACCGTTCCACTCTCGAACGGCGCGCGGGAAAACGAGCACTTAAATTTTTCTGTTCGAGCCCTGATTCTCTTATTTTATCGTGATAATCATTTCTCTCTTTGTAGGCGGGTGCCCACAAAATGTTTTCGCAATCGGAGGAGAAAATTTCAAGAGAAGATCCAAAATGTTCAAGTGTGTGTGAAATCTTATGGGACTTAACTGCTAAGGTCATCAGTCCCTAAGCTTACGCACTACTTAACCTAAATTATCCTAAGCACAAGCACACACACCCATGCCCGAGGGAGGACTCGAACCTCCGCCGGGACCAGAGGCACAGTCCATGACTGCAGCGCCTGAGACCGCTCGGCTAATCCCGCGCGGCCCAGAGAAGATCCCGTCGCAACGAAAAACTTCTTTGTTTTACCGATTGCCACTCCAATTCACGTATCATATCTGTTGCACTATACCCTTATTGCGCGATAGTAGAAAACGAGTTGCCCTTCTTTGAACTGTACCGATGTCATCCGTCAGTTCCACCTGATGCGGATCCCACACTGCACAGCAATGCTCCAGATTAGGTCGGACAAGCGTGGTGTAAGCAGTCTCTTTAGTAAACCTGTTGCACCCTCTAAGTGTTCTGTCACTGAATCGCAGTCTTTAGTTTGTTCTACCGACAACATTATTTATGTGATCGTTCCAATTTAAGTTATTTGTAATTGTAACCCCTATGTATTTAGTTGAATTTACAGCCTTCAGATTTGTGTGACTTATCGCGTAATCGATTAGCGGATTTCTTTTAGTACTCATGTGAATAAATTCACACTTTTCTTTATTGAGGGTCAATTGCCACTTTTCGCACCATACAGATATCTTACCTAATTCATTTTGCAATTCGTTTTGGTCATCTGATGACTTTACAAGATGGTAAATGACAGCATCATCTGCAAACAATCTAAGACGGCTACTCAAATTGTCTCCTATCTCATTGGTTGGTTGGTTGGTTTTGGGGAAGGAGACCAGACAGCGTGGTCATCAGTCTCATCGGATTAGGGAAGGATTGGGAAGGAAGTCGGCCGTGCCCTTTCAGAGGAACCATCCCGGCATTTGCCTGGAGCGATTTAGGGAAATCACGGAAAACCTAAATCAGGATGGCCGGACGCGGGATTGAACCGTCGTCCTCCCGAATGCGTCCTATCTCATTAATATAGATCAGGAACAATGGAGGGCCTATAACACTTACTTTGGGAACGCCGGATATTACTTCTGTTTTACTCGATGACTTTCCATCTGTTACTATGAACTGTTATCTTTCTGTCACGAATCCAGTCGCACAATTGAGGCGATATTCCACAGGCACGCTGTTTGGTTAGAAGACGCTTGTGAGGAACGGCGTCGAAAGCCTTTTGGAAATCTAAAAATATGTCTTTGGTTTCAGCAGAACCTTGGGTGCTTTAACCGGCCCTTTACGATTCAGCGCACTTTTAGCTACCCACATCACAGTCAGGATACAGTTTTTTAAACACCCCTACCCCCTTCTTCTTCGTCTTCTTCGTTGACATCTTCTACAGTGCACGACGTGCAGCGTTCATAACTTGCCTGGAATTCACACCC
Organism: Schistocerca cancellata; assembly: GCF_023864275.1. Taxonomy (NCBI): domain Eukaryota; kingdom Metazoa; phylum Arthropoda; class Insecta; order Orthoptera; family Acrididae; genus Schistocerca; species Schistocerca cancellata. Next base: position 573,341,790 of record NC_064633.1, on the reverse strand, counting down.
AAGCTCAACTTAATTTTACCATACATGGTTTTATCAGCTACAACTGCTGCAATCCGCTGTCCTCTATCAATAGGCTTTCTCGCACGTATTGTCTTGGCCTTATCAACTAAAATCCAATCTGGAGCGTAACGCCTGGGAGATCTTTGTTTAGTGTATGCAGTGTTGTGTTCCAAACACGCCTCGTCAGGCAGGTTAATCCCCTTATCCCCACGAGCCAAATGTTTATGAAGCTTGTACCATGTCCACAGCAATTATACCCCGGGATGTGCGATTCGATGGAAAGTTTGTCGAGAATAATATAGCGTCCTATAATGCGTCCCCTATCACGCACGTTATGCTACTGTGCTGTTTGTGCTCTGTGCACCCCATTATGTAGCATACCGTCAGCGTCAATCCAGCTGCTTTGTGTTGCAGAAAAACCAAGCCATTTAACTAGTGCTCTATTCCCCCGAAGTCTTATGACATGCTCTATGAGAAACACATGTCTTTCTGGGCTCTACTGCCTTTCCTCGGTGTAAAAGAATCCTGAATTTTCAGTGCCACTGCTATCCTTTGAGATTTAAGTTCTGGGATTTGTTCTTTGCACTTTGGAAACACTGAATATCTCACTCCATCAGTTTTGGAGGTATGCCGTCTCAAATGCTGTCTTATGTTTTGAGATACCTACTGAATCACCCACATTAAATTTCTGTTTACGTGGATTTGCCATTTTAATACGATATTACACCGTATCTATGAGTCCATTATCACGAACATCGATGGGTCTCATTTTTATTGTGCTTTGTCTGGTTCGATTATATTGTGCGATTATTTCTGAGAAATATTTCTCCATTTGTATGGGCCGCAAAAAGATTAAAACACATCCACATTTAACCTTTTATTGTTCCGTTCAGACTTTCCATGATACTCGTCTTCTAGTGGGTGAATGCTGAGTAGTGATGTATTCCATACCGCTGCATCCCAGTCTTGAAGTACCTATTGTGAAACTCTCCACCATGATCTGGTTGGAGGTTGTCTGGGCATCGATTCGTCCTTGTCTGCAACTAACGCTCAAATACATCCGCGACATTTCTCCCCAGTTTTGCTTTAATACGTAATGCCCAGGCAAATTTAGAGCACGTACCAATAACCAATAAAATATATTTGAATCCATTTTTCTCGTGTGAATATTCCCTCATATCTACAAGATAAGCCCACCGTAAGCCATCGAAACATTTAATCAATGAATGCCTATGAGGTTATGTTTTGCGTGCTAGTTTGTGCATTCCTCGAACTACTGTCGCCACATTCATTCGATTATACCTCTTTCTCTAAGCTCTGAGACAACCTCATTTCTATGAGCGGTATTGCCCACAGCAGCTGATGCCATGAGCAGTCTAATTAGTCCCTCTATTATCTCACAAGGATCGTCATAGTACACATACTGAGAAGGCTGATTGCTGACTCTTATACCGAATATCGTTACCAGTGCTAACCGATCGTCTAATAATAATGGTTTTATAATGTCTCTGAATTTCGCAAAGCGTTAGCTTCCTGCTTTCCTGCGTACACCGATCAATTGTAATATTTCACCATACATCTCCAGATCTTTAGGTGAAACTTTTACTTTTTTTTCTTTTTTTAAGGAAAATGAGGTTCAGCAGTCATGGTATTCTTTAAAATTCTCTATTCCCTATCTGTACTGTTTTTTCATTTAAAGTTACAACGCTGTGTGCCCATCATGTATGGTTATTCACCACTGACACTGAATGTTTTGTCTATTCTAGCGTCGCTGTGCGTAGCAGGGTACCTAAAGAACGACTGTCCAAACAAAAGCGAAAACCCTGTGTGTGTTCCATGCACATACTGGCGCAACTCTTGTAACGGAGTGGGGAAAGAATGTGCAAAGTATGCGTTTCTACGATATTGCAGTACCTGTGTTGTTTATAAATACGTTGCAGTGTTCCTTCAGACATACACTACTGGCCATTAAAATTGCTACACCAAGAAGAAATGCAGATGATAAACAGGTATTCTATGGACAAATTTATTATGCTAGAACTGACATGTGATTACATTTTCACGCAATTTGGGTGCATAGATCCTGATAAATCAATACCCAGAACCACCTCTGGCCGTAATAACGGCCTTGATACACCTGGGCATTGAGTCAATCAGAGCTTGGATGGCGTGTACAGGTACAGCTGCCCATGCAGCTTCAACACGATACCACAGTTCACCAAGGGTAGTGACTGGCGTATTGTGACGAGCCAGTTGCTCCGCCACCATTGACCAAACGTTTTCAATTGGTGAGAGATCTGGAGAATGTGCTGGCCAGGGCAGCAGTCGAACATTTTTTGTATCCAGAAAGGCCCGTACAGGACCTGCAACATGCGGTCGTGCATTATCCTGCTGAAAAGTAGTATCGCAGGGATCTAATGAAGGGTAGAGCCACGTGTCGTAACACGTCTGAAACGTAACGTCCACTGTTCAAAGTGTCCTCAATGCGAACAATAGGTGACCGAGACGTGTAACTAATGGCACCCCATACCATCATGCCGGGTGATACGCCAGTATGGCGATGACGAATACACGCTTCCAATGTGCGTTCACCGCGATGTTGCCAAACACGGAAGCGACCATCATGATGCTGTAAACAGAAAAACTGACGTTTTGCCATTCGTGCACCCAGGTTCGTCGTTGAGTACACCATCGCAGGCGCTCCTGTCTGCGATGCAGCGTCAAGGGTAACCGCAGCCATGGTCTCCGAGCTGATAGTCCATGCTGCTGCAAACGTCGTCGAACTGTTCGTGCAGATGGTTGTTGTCTTGCAAACGTCCCCATCTGTTGACTCAGGGATCGAGACGTGGCTGCACGATCCGTTACAGCCATGCAGATAAGATGCCTGTCATCTCGACTGCTAGTGATACGAGGCCGTTGGGATCCAGCACGGCGTTCCGTATTACCCTCCTGAACCCACCGATTCCATATTCTGCTAACAGTCATTGGATCTCGACCAACGCGAGCAGCAATGTCGCGATGCGATAAACCGCAGTCGCGATAGGCTACAATCCGACCTTTATCAAAGTCGGAAACGTGATGGTACACATTTCTCCTCCTTACACGAGGCATCACAACAACGTTTCACCCGGCAACGCCGGTCAACTGCTGTTTGTGTATGAGAAATCGGTTGGAAACTTTCCTCATGTAAGCCAGCACGTTGTATGTGTCGCCATCGGCGCCAACCTTGTGTGAATGCTCCGAAAAGCTAATTATTTGCTTATCACAGCATCTTCTTTCTGTCGGTTAAATTTCGCGTCTGTAGCACGTCATCTTCGTGGTGTGGCAATTTTAATGGCCAGTAGTGTAATACACGGTAACCGCTCGCGATAAGTGGTACTCCGGTTTCGAGTTCCAGTCTGGCACAAATTTTCGCTGTCCTCATGCCATTGTACAGCTGATAGTTGTCCATATTCGCAACTGTGAATACATAGCAAGTATCTGTTAGCGTTAGAACGAGAAATTCAAAAATCCGACCATGATCATGGCTAATAAAACTGAATTTTTCGTGTTCAACACCGTGTGATGTGCAATACTCACTTACAGAAGACGATACGTTGCAGCAAGAACGGAGGCACAAATTTCTGTTAATAGTTGAGACTACCACTATCAGACGATGGAGTATTACGAGACGAGAAGATAACTTGCCGAAAGCGTAAGAAACAAAATTATCCCTCTAGGAGAAAGTGAGATGCGGAGAGTGCACGGAATTTCTGGCAAATAATAAAAAACAAAGGCCATTCTATAGATGCAGCTACTCAGACGGCGGAGAATCATTCAGAACCGAACTATAAAAACGACTGGAATCTGTACAACATTTACCAAACCTGGAAACGTGCATTGCGCATTGAGAAACAGTAATATAGCACGCCAACAAAAGAAGGTACCAAACTCAGGACAATGAGGTGTCGAGCACAAATGGTAAGGGGGGGGGGGGGGGGGGCAACACCGCAAAGCACAATCCTAATGCAGCCTCTTACCGGTGAAGGCCCTGTTCACTAAAACTGTAATGAATAAATAGTATGTTCTAAAATGCCATGAAACACTAAAACGTGTACCCTGGATTATGCTTGCACAGCTTCAGCTCTATAGTGCGCGAAAGAATAACACTCGTGTCTTCAGAAGAGCTAGAGAATCTTTATGCGCTAGACGATTATCAACTGCCTTTGAACAGCTGCACAGCTCTAGCGGAAGCGAGAGAAGGGATGGACCTCGCAATGGGGTGCACGATGCGCGCCCACCATTAATCGCTGTTGATGTGCAGTAGCAGAAGTGCAGTATGTAGCTCAGAAGCCCTTGTGGACTTCCAAACTGGCCCCTGTCACATTGACAACCGTTAATTTCTTAAAGGTGTCCGGGTTATCAGTGTGTTTTACAAGTATGAAGTATGCACGACTTAGAAATTGTGTAAAAATATATACCGAGATTGTTTAAATATAAAAAGTGCGTCTTATCTACAACTGTAATTGGCGGTTACGGTAGTTCATAGCACGCTTCGCCCCTGCAGCTCAGTTCTTCCTTACCGCATGCGGCCCTCAAATTGCTGCTCAAGGTCTAGATTAGATTAGATTAGATTAGATTAGATTCATACTAGTTCCATGGATCATGAATACGATGTTTCGTAATGATGTGGAACGAGCCAAATTTTCCAATACATGACATAATTAAGTTAATTTAACAACATACTTAAGTTAATATAACAACTTTTTCATTTTTTGTGTTTTTTTATTCTTATTTTTTAATATTTTTTTTTAAATTTATATCTAAAAATTCCTCTATGGAGTAGAAGGAGTTGTCATTCAGAAATTCTTTTAATTTCTTCTTAAATACTTGTTGGTTATCTGTCAGACTTTTGATACTATTTGGTAAGTGACCAAAGACTTTAGTGCCAGTATAATTCACCCCTTTCTGTGCCAAAGTTAGATTTAATCTTGAATAGTGAAGATCATCCTTTCTCCTAGTATTGTAGTTTTGCACACTGCTATTACTTTTGAATTGGGTTTGGTTGTTAATAACAAATTTCATAAGAGAGTATATATACTGAGAAGCTACTGTGAATATCCCTAGATCCTTAAATAAATGTCTGCAGGATGATCTGGGGTGGACTCCAGCTATTATTCTGATTACACGCTTTTGTGCAATAAATACTTTATTCCTCAGTGATGAATTACCCCAAAATATGATGCCATATGAAAGCAACGAGTGAAAATAGGCGTAGTAAGCTAATTTACTAAGATGTTTATCACCAAAATTTGCAACGACCCTTATTGCATAAGTAGCTGAACTCAAACGTTTCAGCAGATCATCAATGTGTTTCTTCCAATTTAATTTCTCATCAATGGATACACCTAAAAATTTGGAATATTCTACCTTAGCTATATGCCTCTGATTAAGGTCTATATTTATTAATGGCATCATATCATTCACTGTACGGAACTGTATGTACTGTGTCTTATCAAAATTCAGTGAGAGAACTAACTTTGCCTCTTCATGAATATAGAATGGCAAGTCATTAATATATATTAAGAACAACAAAGGACCCAAGACTGACCCTTGTGGAACCCCATTCTTGATAGTTCCCCAGTTTGAGGAATGTGCTGATCTTTGCATATTATGAGAACTACTTATTTCAACTTTCTGCACTCTTCCAGTTAGGTACGAATTAAACCATTTGTGCACTGTCCCACTCATGCCACAATACTTGAGCTTGTCTAGCAGAATTTCATGACTTACACAATCAAAAGCCTTTGAGAGATCACAAAAAATCCCAATGGGTGGTGTTCGGTTATTCAGATCATTCAAAATTTGATTGGTGAAAGCATATATGGCATTTTCTGTTGAAAAACCTTTCTGGAAACCAAATTGATATTTTGTTAGTACTTCATTGTTACAGATATGTGAAGCTACTCTTGAATACATTACTTTCTCAAAAATTTTGGATAAAGCTGTTAGAAGGGAGATTGGACGGTAATTGTTGAAATCAGATCTATCCCCCTTTTTATGCAAAGGTATAACAATAGCATACTTCAGTCTATCAGGGAAAATGCCCTGTTCCAGAGAGCTATTACACAGGTGGCTGAGAATCTTACTTATCTGTTGACAACAAGCTTTTAGTATTTTGCTGGAAATGCCATCAATTCCATGTGAGTTTTTGCTTTTAAGCAAGTTTATTATTTTCCTAATTTCAGAGGGAGAAGTGGGGGAGATTTCAATTGTATCAAATTGCATAGGTATGGCCTCTTCCATTAACAGCCTAGCATCTTCTAATGAACACCTGGATCCTACTATATCCACAACATCTAGAAAATGATTATTATTTATCTGCTCTGTCTGCTAGCTCTTTTCCGCAGTGTGGCCTTTCTCGTAGAATCTTCTTGCCTTAATGACTTCTATTCTCAGTCTTGGGATACTATTGTTCCATGGTATTTGTGAACTTCAACCCGTTTGTCTTCTGACTTCTCTCGTGGCCTCCTGTACAGCAGTGACGAGTTCTTGGGCCTTTGTCTCTACGTTGTCGTCAGCTTCCATCGAGAGTACGGACAGCGGAAAATACTCCTTAGATGGTTCCAATCGACCTTTCTTATATTGTAACGTGTCTTTAACGTGTTTAATGCGTCATCGTTACCGAATTCATTTTTGTAGCGTCAACTGTGAAGATTATAACGTTGTGTTTACTTGTGACGAGGCCTGTTCAAATTTCCAGGTTCTGATCTTTCTGACCGTGCTTTCATTAACTATTGTGACGTCTTATGGTGGACTGCGCACCAACCCATTTCCACTCCAGTTCGATACTTCCGTATTCCATTATGGTTTCCTGTAGTACGATGCCGCTTTCATCCTGCGCTGGGCTGAACCATAAAGGTCACTTGGTCTTCAAGTCCATAGTGTATATTGATGATTTTCTTTGGGTAAGGTGACTGATGTGTTTGAATTGCTCAACGTACTCATACGTAGCGTCACTGTTCTGGAAATGCTTTGACATAAAAATCAAACTTCCTGTCACAACATCAATACAAGTCACGTGTTCCTTCCAGTACTCTATTTTTGCAGTTCAGATTTTCTTGCTAAATAATAAAGTGGCTGTCATCGGTTTTTGGTCATGTATTATGACCTGATACGTGACCGGGATTACAGGCATTTTTCAACTTTTTATGTACGGTTCCTGTAGGTATATTTATTTATTTATTTCGCGCCCGTATTATCTCAAACAAAGCGAGGATAATGGAATGTAGTCGAGTTAACTCAGGTGATGCTGAGGGAATTAGATTAGGAAATGAGACACTTAAAGTAGTAAAGGAGTTTTGTTGTTTGGGGAGCAAAATAACTGATGATGGTCGAAGTAGAGAGGATATAAAATGTAGACTGGCAATGGCAAGGAAAGCATTTCTGAAGAAGAAAAATTTGTTAACATCGAGTATAGATTTTGACTAGAATTGGGGAGAAGAGGAGTTTGTGTCACAACTTGACTAGAAGAAGAGATCAGTTGGTAGGACATGTTCTGAGGCATCAAGGGATCACCAATTTAGTATTGGAGGGCAGCATGGAGGGTAAAAATCGTAGAGGGAGACCAAGAGATGAATACACTAAGCAGATTCAGAAGGAAGTAGGCTGCACTACGTACTGGGAGATGAAGCAGCTTGCACAGGATAGAGTAGCATGGAGAGCTGCATCAAACCAGTATCGGGACTGAAGACCACAACAACAGATCATAGTCCGTGGATAAATGGCCAGATATGGTTTAACAAACTGCCAAGTGCTATAAGATGCCACAGTGGTAAAGTATTCAAAAGGAAATTAAAATCATTCTTAACTCTCAAATGTTCATACTCACTGAATGAATACTGATATTAAAATGTAGCTATTCTTAAATGTAGGTCAAACTCTTCTATCTACATCATGTTCTATTCTGAGGTGATTGTAATATTTATTATTTTTGTAACAACATGCTGTAAATTTAGATACCTATACTATTTAACAACTGTATGTTGCATTATGAAGCGCTGTACCATATACTGCCAAGTGTGTCACCCTTAAGGGGCTTCTCGTAAATGTGAATTGCAAATTCCTACTGTTTGTACAATAATTGTATAAAAATGCTATGACGTATGCAAAAGTCACCAGTTGGTGACTATGTGCAAAAAAAACAATAAATAAAAGAACAGTATAAAATATTACATAGTTACATCATGTACAAAATCTTATCATTGGTATCAACACATCTATATAACAAAAACATTATTCTGCTTACGTACATACAGATAGAAGAAAAGCTTGCGAAACCCCATGATGGATTTTACTAAAACTATTAAATACCAGTACTTTAGTTAACTAGGCGTAGTAACATACAGCACAAAAGCTAGGTGCATAATCACATACATACATGGATGGATGAAAAAAGTTTGGTTGATAATTATGGATTTTTGTTTAGAGAGTTATGAAGTAGGCTACAGATTTGAGCAAAATTCCAGGCATTCATTCGTTAATGATGTAGAAGCTGTTGTTTATTAGTAGATTTTTTAGTTCTTTTTTGAATGTATTACTGTTTGGTATTTTTTGGATGCTATCTGGCAATGCACTGTGCACAATTTTTGGTTTATAAACAGCACTGTCCTGATATATTGATTTTCTGTGCACATCCCTATTATAGTCATCACTATTTCTTGTTTGATAATAGTGGATCTCACTATTCAAAGGTGAAACTTGATGGTTTTTAATTAAGCATATGCTTTCAAAAATAAATATAGATGATAAAGTCTTGATTTTTTATTCCTTATAAATACCTCTACATGGTGCTCTGTAAGCAATATCACTTATTAATCTTAAAGCTTTCTTCTGGAGCTTAAAAGACTGCTTTGCAAAAAGAGGTATTTCCCCAGAACACTATTCCATACTTCATACTTCAGTAGACTATGCATGTTTGCGCAATAAGCACTTAACACTGTTTCAGTATTGCAACAATCTTTTTGCACTCTTAATATGTAAAAATACTTGGATAATTTTTTGTTAAACATTTCTACATGTTTTTCCCATCTTAAATGCTCATCCACCCATAATCGTGAAAATTTTGAGAGATTCTTTTGCTGTACTTGGCTATTCAATAATGTGAATTTTACATTCATCCTTTTTTTTTGTTCCTTATATGGTTGAAGCTCGTCCATACAGTTTTCTTGACATTGACGACTTGAAAGCTATCTTTAAATCATTTTTCTGCCACTCCTACTGTTTTGTCAATTTTTTAGCTGCATCTCATAATCATTCTTCCCTTTTATAATGAAGCTGGTATCATCAGCAAATGATATGGTATTAGCTGTTGAAAACTGTTAAGGCATATCATTAATAAAAATCAAGAATAGCAATGGCCCCAATACCGAGCCCTGGGGCACCCCATAATTAACTTTTTTATATTCAGAATGGTACACATTTCCATGCTGAGTAATTTGTACTCTTTGTTTCCTTTCAGTTAAATATGACTTGAACCACTTGTAGGAAATACAATGGACACCATAATTATACAGTTTTAACAGCAATAGATTATGATTTATAAGATTGAACACTTTGGAAAGGTCCAACAACAACCCACAGATCAGTTCCTTCGCGACCGCTATGGTCGCAGGTTCGAATCCTGCCTCGGGCATGGATGTGTGTGATGTCCTTAGGTTAGTTAGGTTTAAGTAGTTCTAAGTTCTAGGGGACTGATGACCTCAGAAGTTAAGTCCCATAGTGCTCAGAGCCATCAGTTCCTTGTCCTGAATAGCATTGTAAACAAGTTTTAAGAAACGGAAGAGAGCTGTTTGTGTAGATTTAACCTTTCTGAAACCATTCTGTGCATTTACAAGAATTTTATTTTTGTTTGGGAAGTCTAGAAATCTGTCATACATTATTCATTCAATTGTTTTCAAAATTACAGATAATAATGATAGAGGTCTGAAAATTTTAATGTCAAACTTATCACCACTTTTATAAATTGGTATTACTGTTGACTGCTTAAGTTTACTTGGAAAAAACACCAGTTTCAAAGGAGTCATTGATTATGTCCACAAGTTGAGAGACAACATTATCGGTACTATATTTAATAATTTTGTCAGGGATACCATCAAATCCACAGGTTATTTTACTGTTTAGTTTGCTGATAGCCAACTGTACTTTTTTGGGTGTTACTGGATATACATACATTGTCCTTTCATTTATTGGAGTTGATATCTTTGTCTTTGGATTATATTTAGTGGTGATCAGGTTTTGGGCTATATTGCTATAATGATCATTAAATATATTAGCTATTAGAAGTGGATCATCAACAATTTCATTTTTGTGTTTTATTGTGATTTTATTATTTGCACTTTCATGTTTCCCTATATGATTATTAATAAACTTTCCACATAGATTTCATTTTGTTGTTACCCTTTCTGAAACATGAATCTTTGTGCTTCTTTTTTGCAGCGACTATAGGTTCCCTGTGCTTTTTCTATAACACTTGGTCTATGGTTTCAAGATAGTATTTTGCTTTGCTCGCTTATATAGCATTCTAAGACTTTCTGATTACTCTTTGATGTCACTTGTTATCCATGAATTTGATTTTTTTGTTTATTTTCATTATCTTCAGAGGGAATGAAATATCATAGCAGTATTTATAATTTGACAAGAACTTGCTGAATTTTACATCTACAGAACTACTGCTTTCCATGTCCCAGTTTACATTTTTTAACATTAGATTAAAGACCCTAATGCTGTCATTAATTAATCTTCTCTCAATATATCTCCTGAGATTTGTCTAAGTCAATTTAACTGCTTGATGATTAGAGAAACCAGTATCCAATACCTCAGGTTTAAAGCCATATTTTGATTTGTCAATGAATATCTGGTCTATAGTACTTTCACCTTCGCTGCTGTATCTGGTGGTATCTTCTACACAAATGTCCATATCGTATGTTTTTAGTAGATTAACAAGTTTTTGCCCTTTTTTACAGTTCTCCTTGACATTAATATTGAAATCCCCAAGCACAATTATGTATTCTGATTGACTGTTTAGATAGTTCAGAAGATTTTCCAACTTTCAGAGAAGAATTCAAAATTGCCAGATGGGGACCTATATATATATATATATATATACATACAATTATAATTTTACTATCTAATAGTTCACATAAACAATATTCAAAATCTTTTTCCATACAGCAGACATTTTTAAGCCTAATTTCCTTTGATTTAATACCTGTTCTTACATATATACAGGGTTATTACAAATGATTGAAGCGATTTCACAGCTCTACGATAACTTTATTATTTGAGGTATTTTCACAATGCTTTGCACACACATACAAAAACTCAAAAAGTTTTTTTAGGCATTCACAAATGTTCGATATGTGCCCCTTTAGTGATTCAGCAGACATCAAGCCGATAATCAAGTTCCTCCCACACTCGGCGCAGCATGTCCCCATCAATGAGTTCGAAAGCATCGTTTGTGCGAGCTCGCAGTTCTGGCACGTTTCTTGGTAGAGGAGGTTTAAACACTGAATCTTTCACATAACCCCACAGAAAGAAATCGCATGGGGTTAAATCGGGAGAGCGTGGAGGCCATGACATGAATTGATGATCATGATCTCCACCATGACCAATCCATCGGTTTTCCAATCTCCTGTTTAAAAAATGCCGAACATCAAGATGGAAGTGCGGTGGAGCACCATCCTGTTGAAAGATGAAGTCGGCGCTGTCGGTCTCCAGTTGTGGCATGAGACAATTTTCCAGCATGTTCAGATACACGTGTCCTGTAACATTTTTTCCGCAGAAGAAAAAGGGGCCGTAAACTTTAAACCGTGAGATTCCACAAAACACATTAACTTTTGGTGAATTGCGAATTTGCTGCACGAATGCGTGAGGATTCTCTACCGCCGAGATTTGCACATTGTGTCTGTTCACTTCACCATTAAGAAAAAATGTTGCTTCATCATTGAAAACAAGTTTCGCACTGAACGCATCCTCTTCCATGAGCTGTTGCAACCGCGCCGAAAATTCAAAAACGTTTGACTTTGTCATCGGGTGTCAGGGCTTGTAGCAATTGTAAACGGTAAGGCTTCTGCTTTAGCCTTTTCCGTAAGATTTTCCAAACCGTCGGCTGTGGTACGTTTAGCTCCCTGCTTGCTTTATTCATCGACTTCCGCGGGCTACGCGTGAAACTTGCCCGCACGCGTTCAACCGTTTCTTCGCTAACTGCAGGCCGACCCGTTGATTTCCCCATACAGAGGCATCCAGAAGCTTTAAACTGCGCATACCATCGCAGAATGGGGTTAGCAGTTGGTGGATCTTTGTTGAACTTCGTCCTGAAGTGTCGTTGCACTGTTATGACTGACTGATGTGAGTGCATTTCAAGCATGACATACGCTTTCTCGGCTCCTGTCGTCATTTTGTCTCACTACGCTCTCGAGCGCTCTGGCAGTAGAAACCTGAAGTGCGGCTTCAGCCGAACAAAACTTTATGAGTTTTTCTACGTATCTGTAGTGTGTCGTGACCATATGTCAATGAATGGAGCTACAGTGAATTGATGAAATCGCTTCAATCATTTGTAATAGCCCTGTACATGTTACACCCCCTCTGTATGTTTCCCTGCAAAAGCTGCTGACCAATTTGAAGTCTGAAGTCCAAACTGCACATTTTTGTAGTTCTTGTAGCCAGTGTTCAGTTATACACAAGATAGAAATCTCCTTCAATGAACCATTCAAAAGGACCTCTAGCTCATATAGCTTATTGGTTAAGCCCTGTACATTATGATATAAGAGAGTTAAAGAATTATTCCGTTCTATGAGAGGTATGTTTCTTGCTTGGTTACTTCTTTGAAGAGTGGGCTCTAGTCTTTTCATTTCTGACCTGATTTTCATCACCTGTTCTTGGTTGTTTTCTTCTGCAGTGGATTGGGCCATAAAAAATCGTTCATATGTTGTTTGGATGCCAACTTCTGCCTGGTGCTTCATCGTGATCTGTTGTTTTTAACTTCTGTCCATTTCTACATGGTGATATTGTCTTCTGTGCTGGTTCCCTGCCATTTGTTCGTTCCACTGAAGGCATATTTACTGTTAATTTTTTGGTTTCTTCTTGTTTTATTTTCGTATACTTTGGTGATACTGTCTTCTGTGTTGCTTCCTTGTCACTTATTCATTTCACAGTATTCAGATTTACTGTTAATTTTTTGGTTTCGTCTTTTTCCCATATTCTAACCATACAGTTTCGTGGAGTGACTGATCTGCCTGTTGCAGGCAGTTAACAGAGATCAGTGATGGTGTGGTGGGCTGCATCATGGCTGAATAATGAAGGTTCCTGCATAGTTTTTCCTTCCCCTTCAGCACCAAACGTAGCCCATGCTTTGTACAATCAGTCATCCTTAAAAAGATATTTACATCCAGTTCCTTAGTGTGACTGTACTGGGCAACATATTCCATCAAGAACGTGTTCATTTTGTATATTTTGTCACTCCAGTCCATCCTGCCATATCTCTAGGGTACTGTACACAGAATCATGTTAGCATTCGTAGATTTTGTGAGTACCATGTTCACAGAACATTGGTAATCCTTGATATCTGATACTACATCATGTGTTCCAGCCAGAACAATAACACAGTTAAATTTACTGAAGTCCTTTACCTTTTCTTCAATGTTATTAACAACATATTTCAACTGAGAGTTTGGTTTAACAATGGACGTCGCAAAATATCTTGGTGGAAGTGTCTGGTTTTATAAACTAGCACAGTGTTGTCCATGACTATCAGATAGAAATAAAATCTTGTGTCTTGTATCTGCACGCTTTCCAGTACTTAAAACATTCTTGTAGCTGTCATTACTTATTTTACAGGAGTTACTACACATCCTACTTCTTGACGATGCTAGAGCCTTTTGTTTACTTTTGGAGTTTTTATTGTACACATTCTTTCTTTTTACCAACAAAATTGGCACTTTTTTGACAAGATACATGACAGATGTCGAATCTCATTTGCTCACCTACTTTACGAATTTCATGCATGATGTCCTGATGTCTCATGCAGTTTAGCTGGATTATTTTTAAACAAGTTGTGACCATCTATGAATAATATACATGAAAAAAGCAGTGTGGCCTATGTTGCTGACAGTCAAATCCTACTCTGCCACATGATATATCAAACTGCTTATACAGCTCCTCAGTATCATATTCTACGGTTCTTCTTTTAAGAGTCCCAATCATGAATTACGTGACAGGTCCATAAAGAGAATGTCCTTCACCATCTTGGACTAATGACAGAATTATAATGTACATATTAAGGAAATGAGTAAGAGAGCCAAGAACATAATAAGCAAAATTATTAGTCTCATCAGGTATGATTATAAGTTGCCAGTGCATACAGTATGAATTATCATAAGGCTATCTTAACTTTGATCATGGATTATCGTGTGAGTGCCTGGTCACACAGACTTCTGTTTATAACACCAGCACACATAGTAAACAGGATGCAGCGTGGAATATTTCTTCAGTTGACGGGGGCTTTTGGCACTGTGTCAGTTGAGGCATTGCAAGTAATATGTCCATTTGATATCCATACACGGAAGAAAGTGGTGATGTATTGGCTGAAGAAAGAACAATATCATTAAGTGTTGAATTTAATAGGAATACGGGCCACAAGTAAGCAGCAACTTACTATCAAAACCTCCATGTATGTCAGAAACAATGGAATGATGCCCAAACAGCAAGGAGCACCTACAGTTTTCTCCCAAATGTAAAACAGAGACTGAGAATGAAGAACCTTCATCCCTTAAGAGGCCTGACATACTTCTTTACTGATCATGAGTCCTATGCTGCCTACTGGCATCAGACTGGAAGAAGACAAACCTCTAAGTGTGCCTGTGGTGAAGAAGGTACGACAGAACATACTATCCAGGTATGTCTGCTGTATGCAAATGTTGCTGATACTGATCGGTAGCAACTGAATTGGCACAGAAGACGTGATGTCGGTGAGGTAGTGCACTGCAAGACAGAATCATAGATCGCGGATAATATTGCTGATTCTGTTTCAGGTAAGGCTTTGTTAGCACATTATCTTATCAATCAACCCCTATCTACTGCATTAAGAGAAGTTATGACAGAAGACTGAGAAGCAATGCAGCAAAGGGAGCTGAATAAACAGTTGTGGCAGATGAACAGCTCACACCACATCCTGACATCACCTGCACAGCCACCACAACAACACCAGAGACAAAGGCAGTTGAGAGACATGTCTCGCTACCCAAGGAGCTAGAACCAGTTTATATGGCTCAGTGTGTGGCTGCACTTGTTACAAGCAATGATGCTCCCTCAGAACAGGCGAATCATGCCCTGCAGCTGGAGAGTCAGTAAACACAGACGCAACCAAAACACCCCCCACAGCGCCCAAGAAACTAGCAGGGCATGCCTATGGACTGGGGCATGATGGAACGCATTGTAGAATCACATGAATGCAAAGAAATGAAGTTGTTATAATAGCAGTAGGCTGTTAGATTTGCTAGTAGGTTGGTTTTTATTTAAGATAGAAATAGCTCTTATTTTTTTCTATCTATCTATCTATCTAGCCACCGTCAGGCAGCTTGCGGAGTGTGTATGTGGATGTAGATGTAGATATTATTAATAGTTGAAATACAAGGGCTTGCTGAAAAGTAATGCCTTTGAATTTTTTATTCTGTTCACAATACTGGTTGAGGTAGTACGTGTCATGCATAATGCTCAGTTGACTCTCTCACTAGGCTGATGCTAGTTGCACCCTCTGCCACTAGAGGGCTCTAAATTGTAGCATATTACATGGTGGTATGTAACATAACTATGTTGGTGGGAAAAGAGCATGGTGTAATCCGTCAGAGAACTGAAAGCATAAATTCAAAGAGTTCATCCACACATGTAGCACCCTCTCCTTCAGCAAGACAATGCGAGATCACATATGAGTGCTGCAATATCTGGGAAAAATCCAGTGCCTTGGGTTCACTGTCACTAGTCATCCTCCTTACATTCCCAACGCAGCCCCATCCAATTTTAATCTCTTTCCGTAACTTAAATAATGCCTTCGAGGACTTCGCTTTGATTGCAATGAAATGGTGCAAGCAGAAGTGAGGTTGTGGGTGCATCAACATAGTTACAGTGATGGTGTCAACAAACTTGTCTCTCATTAGGAGAAATGTGTTTGTCACCACGGTGACACTGTTGAGAAATAAATATATAAATATGACGAATAAAGGTACAGAATGTCAATAAACTTTGTTTTATTTAAGAGTTTATTTAAGAGCTTTTACTTAAAATTTTGGATGTATTACTATTCAGCACACCCACATAGTTATGGTGACCGAAGGTAGTACTGTAGGAGGTAATAGTGCATATTGTGTAATTTGTGTAAGAATCTATACAGCCTGTGTTTAAATTCTAGGTAGCAGTCTATGATGTAATGAATGAATAAATAAATAAATTAAATAACTTTACACATCTACCCGTTACTGAGGAAAAGGGATCTTAAGAGAAGGATGGAAAGACAGACAGAGAACAAAGGACAAAAAATATATGTTTTTAATGTGACAGTATTATGAAAAGGCTAGGTTGCTACTCACCATATAGTTGAGTCATACACAGGCACTACATAGCACGTAAGCTTTCAGCAAGAAGACTTTTTTTCTGAAATAAACAACATACACTCACACACATTCAAGCAAACACACCTCACACTCATGTGACCACTGTCTCTGGCTGTCGAGGTCACATTGTGAGCAATTGCACATAGTGTGATGTAATTACAAATTAATAGTTGTCACATTTTTGTTTCTGAAACTAATGCTTCCTTTGAAACTTTCAAAAATCATTGGTTCTTTCAAATTATCCAAGTCCCATCGTCTTAATTTCTTACCTTTTTTGTTATTTCTTAAGTATTTACTTCATAACCAACCAGATCCTGCATCTGCTCCTGGAAATGTCTTACAGTTTAAAATCTGGTTTTGAAATGTGCTTCGCCATTGCGTAATCAATCTGAAACCTGCCAGTTTCTCAAAGAGTCAGCAATGATTTTCCCAATTAATTGTTGGATGATTAAAATCTATACAGCAATAATTACAGTGCGAATGAACTAATGTTTTCTCTTTAAGTTTTTGGTTACATCAGGGAACGAGTCTTGAAAGTGATAGAAGGATCCAGTTTTATACCTACCACTGATACTGTCTCGGCCAAATTCAATTACTGTCTCAGTGGGTTTGTGTTTCAAATACTCCACCTCCATTTCACATTTGCCTATCCTTTTGATGTACAATGAAATTTTCCCCAAATATCTCATTGTTTTCAATTTCAGGTTTCAACCAGCTTTCTGTACCTAGTACATCTACATTTATACTCCGCAAGCCACCCAACGGTGTGTGGCGGAGGGCACTTTACATGCCACTGTCATTACCTCCCTTTTCTGTTCCAGTCGCGTATGGTTCGCAGGAAGATCGACTGTCTGAAAGCCTCAGTGCGCGCTCGAATCTCTCTAATTTTACATTCCTGATCTCCTCGGGAGGTATAAGTAGGGGGAAGCAATATATTCGATACCTCATCCAGAAACGCACCCTCTCGAAACCTGGCGAGCAAGCTACACCGCGATGCAGAGCGCCTCTCTTGCAGAGTCTGCCACTTGAGTTTGCTAAACATCTCTGTAACGCTATCACGGTTACCAAATAACCCTGTGACAAAATGTGCCGCTCTTCTTCAGATCTTCTCTACCTCCTCCGTTAACCCGATCTGGTACGGATCCCACACTGATGAGCAATACTCAAGTATACGTCGAACAAGTGTTTTGTAAGCCACCTCCTTTGTTGATGGACTACATTTTCTAAGGACTCTCCCAATGAATCTCAACCTGGTACCCGCCTTACCAACAATTAATTTTATGTGATCATGCCACTTCAAATCGTTCCGCACGCATACTCCCAGATATTTTACAGAAGTAACTGCTACCAGTGCTTGTTCCGCTATCATATACTCATACAATAAAGGATCCTTTTTTCTATGTATTCGCAATACATTACATTTATCTATGTTAAGGGTCAGTTGCCACTCCCTGCACCAAGTGCCTATCCGCTGCAGATCTTCCTGCATTTCACTACAATTTTCTAATGCTGCAACTTCTCTGTATACTACAGCATCATCCGCGAAATGCCGCATGGAACTTCCAACACTATCTACTAGGTCATTTATGTATATTGTGAAAAGCACTGGCCCCATAACACTCCCCTGTGGCACGCCAGAGGTTACCTTAATGTCTGTAGACGTCTCTCCATTGATAACAACATGCTGTGTTCTGTTCGCTAAAAACTCTTCAATCCAGCCACACAGCTGGTCTGATATTCCGTAGGCTCTTACTTTGTTTATCAGGCGACAGTGCAGAACTGTATCGAACGCCTTCCGGAAGTCAATGAAAATAGCATCTACCTGGGAGCCTGTATCTAATATTTTCTGGGTCTCGTGAACAAATAAAGCGAGTTGGGTCTCACACAATCACTGTTTCCGGAATCCATGTTGATTCCTACAGAGTAGATTCTGGGTTTCCATGATACGCGAGCAAAAAAGATGTTCTAAAATTCTACAACAGATTGACGTCAGAGATATAGGTCTATAGTTTTGCGCATCTGCTCAACGACCCTTCTTGAAGACTGGGACTACCTGTGCTCTTTTCCAATCATTTGGAACCTTCCGTTCCTCTAGAGACTTTCTGTACACGGCTGTTAGAAGCGGGACAAGTTCTTTCGCATACTCTGTGTATTATGTGAGCTTCACAGCTTTGTTGAGTTGTGCTTATATGAATGTAGGTATATACATTTTCTACTGCAGAAGGAGGTCTTCATCCAAAAGGTTTAACATTTTAGGAGTCTTTATCATTGTGCTTGACTGCAAGTCACTGCCTCCTTTATATGGTGAGCAGCAGTCTATCCTTTCCATATTGTTGTTATACTTTCGTGGACTTTCCATATTTTGATGTAGACATAGATATACCCTCCACAACTTGCCATTCACTAATGTTTCTCACATTTTCTGTTAATGTCCTTTTCCTGAAGCAATATTTTTAGTATAATGGCTCATATATACTGAGATGTGTTTCTATTCTCATATGTAGCCTTCTCACTAGGCTTCAAAAAGATTCGTAGCAAGGAAACTGGCCTGTGATTATCTCATTTCCCTCTTTTACAAAATGGTTTTCCTAGTGACTATTTTAATGTGTGTGTAAAGGAGCAGCAGCACCTTGTGAAGCTGTTGATCTTTCATTGCCTTCAGTTAGTTTTTAGTAGGTGACTACCAGATACTTATACAATTTTAAATAATTCATGTCACTCTGCCACAGTTAATTTTCAGTTGATGGATATTTATTGTCCTTGGACACAGTAATGGTGGTCAGCATGCAGATGATACAAAGCATAATTATCACAACAGGTGTTAGTAATGCACAAATATTTCATAGGAGTTTAACTTAATTAAATAAGGGGCTATAGTGCATCATCCATATTTAATGTATGTTGAACATTTACACTATAACAGTGATTGTACATGATGTTGACTTTCACTAAACTTTACTTAGTTAAGACTAAACACAAATTTACTGCCTTACTGACTTAGTCTTTGCTCATAGCACCTGTTTCTTGTGGAATGATACTCTCTCACTGAAATGCTCTATTTCAAAAGCTCTCTGAAGCTAAGTTTAAAAAAAAATCAACTGAAAAATATCTCTTGACATGTGTTCATTTACCTCAAGATTTTGGGGTAACTGGATCCTGCCAGTATATACTGCGTACGAGAGTGGTTAGAAAAGTTCTCAGAATCTTCACAAGAGGTCAGCACTAGCGCAATGAGCTGTTCACATGATATTCATCGGACTGTTGCCTGTAAACATGTGCCATGTCAGTGCTCTTGGAAGAGAGCTGTGGCGGTGACATGGCTCTGTTGTTGTTCTTGCGTAGTGATTTGCGAAGATGGAAAATATTGAGATCCGAGCAGTGATTAAGTACTTCATAAAGAAAGGTATGAAAGCAAAGGACATTCATGCCGATTTCCAGAATACACTGAGCGACTATGCTCCTTCGTATTCAACTGTTACCAAGTGGACAAATGAATTCAAATTTTTTCAGGGGAGCTTAGATGATCCGCACAGTGGTCGGCCAAGATGTGTCACTACTCTGGAAATCATTGAAAAAGTGCACAAAATGATCATGGAGGATCGCCGATTGAAAGTGCGTGAAATTGCTCACACATGCCAGATGTCATTTGGAAGGGTATATCACATTTTAACTGAAGAATTAGAAACGAAAAAATTATCTGCAAGATGGGTGCCGCAACTCTTAATGCTGGATGAAAAACTCATGATAATGGACATATCAGAACTATGTTTGGCCCATTTTAGGAGAAATGAACAAAATTTTTTGTGCCGGTTTGTGACTATAGATGAAACTTGGGTGTACTACTATACCCCAGAGACAAAACAACAGTCAAAGCAGTGGAAAAATGCTGATTCTCCACCACCAAAGAAAGCAAAGACAGTTCCCTTGGCAGGAAAGGTCATGACATCAGTGTTCTGGGATGCGAGGGGAATTATGTTTGTAGATTAACTCCCCACTGGGCAAACAATTACTAGAGAACACTATGCTAAACTCCTGGACAAATTGCAACAGAAGATACATGAAAAAAGGCCAGGTTTAGCAAAATAGAAAGTCATCTTCCATCAAGATAATTGGCACTCGCACACATGTGCCATCGCCATTATGAAATTACACGAACTAAGGTGTGAAAAGGGGAAAATATAAAAACACAGTAAATGAAGCAGGCAAAAAGGAATACAAACGTCTCAAAAATGAGATCGACAGGAAGTGCAAAATGGCTAAGCAGTGATGGCTAGAGGACAAATGTAAGGATGTAGAGACTTATCTCACTAGGGGTAAGATAGATACTGCCTACAGGAAAATTAAAGAGACCTTTGGAGAAAGGAGAGCCACTTGTATGAATATCAAGAGCTCAGATGGAAACCCAGTTCTAAGCAAAAAAGGGAAAGCAGAAAGGTGGAAGGAGTATATAGAGGGTCTATACAACGGTGATGTACTTGAGGACAATATTAAGGAAATGGCAGAGGGTGTAGATGAAGATGAAATGGGAGATATGATACTGCGTGAAGAGTTTGACAGAGCACTGAAAGACCTGAGTCGAAACAAGGCCCCGGGAGTAGACAACATTCCATTAGAACTACTGACAGCCTTGGGAGAGCCAGTCCTGACAAAACTCTACCATCTGGTGAGCAAGATGTATCAAACAGGCGAAATACCCTCAGACTTCAAGAATAATATAATAATTCCAATCCCAAAGAAAGTAGGTGTTGACAGATGTGAAAATTACCTAACTATCAGTTTAATAAGTCACAGCTGCAGAATACTAATGCTAATTCTTTACAGACGAAAGGAAAAACTGGTAGAAGCCGACCTCGGGGGAGATCAGTTTGGATTCCGTAGAAATGTTGGAACACGTGAGGCAATACTGACCTTACGACTTATTTTAGAAGAAAGATTAAGGAAAGGCAAACCTACATTTCTAGCAATTGTAGACTTAGAGAAAGCTTTTGACAATGTTGACTGGAATACTCTCTTTCAAATTCTAAAGGTGGCAGGGGTAAAATACAGGGAGCGAAAGGCTATTTACAATTTGTACAGAAACCAGATGGCAGTTATAGGGGTCGAGGGACATGAAAGGGAAGGAGTTGTTGGGAAGGGAGTGAGACAGGGTTGCAGCCTGTCCCCAATGTTATTCAATCTGTATATTGAGCAAGCAGTAAAGGAAACAAAAGAAAAATTCGGAGTAGGTATTAAAATCCATGGAGAAGAAATAAAAACTTTGAGGTTTGCCAATGACATTGTAATTCGGCGTCAGAGACAGCAAAGGACCTGGAAGAGCAGTTGAATGGAATGGACAGTGACTTGAAAGGAGGATATAAGATGAACATCAACAAAAGCAAAACAAGGATAATGCAATCTAGTCGAATTAAGTAGGGTGATGCTGAGGGAATTAGATTAGGAAATGAGACACTTAAAGTAGTAAAGGAGTTTTGTTATTTGGGGTGCAAAATAACTGATGATGGTTGAAGTAGAGAGGATATAAAATGTAGACTGGCAATGGCAAGGAAAGTGTTTCTGAAAAAGAAAAATTTGTTAACATTGAATATAGATTTAAGTGTCAGGAATTCCTTTCTGAAAGTATTTGTATGGAGTGTAGCCACGTATGGAAGTGAAACATGGACAATAAATAGTTTGCACAAGAAGAGAATAGAAGCTTTCGAAATGTGGTGCTACAGAAGAATGCTGTTGATTAGATGGGTAGATCATATAACTAATGAGGAGGGATTGAATAGGATTGGGGAGAAGAGGAGTTTGTGGCACAACTTGACAAGAAGGAACTGTTAGGTAGGACATGTTCTGAGGCATCAAGGGATCACAAATTTAGCATTGGAGGGCAGCTTGGAGGGTAAAAATTGTAGAGGGAGACCAAGAGATGAATACACTAAGCAGATTCAGAAGGATGTAGGTTGCAGTAAGTACTGGGAGATGATGAAGCTTGCACAGAATAGAGTAGCATGGAGAGCTGCATCAAATCAGTCTCAGGACTGAAGACCACAACAACAACACAAGGTGTGAATTGTTGCCAAACCCATCTTATTCACCTGATATAGCTCCATCAGACTTCCATCTCTTCCCAAAACTGAAAATTTTTCTTGGTGGATGAAGATTCACTTCAAACGAAGAATTGCAGGCCAGAGTTGACAACTATTTTACAGGCATGGAGGAAACTCATTTTCAAGATGGGATCAAGGCACTGGAACGTTGTTGGATAGTATATTAATCATTGGTGATATTAATTTAGATGTGTTAATGAAAAATTCTGAGAGTAGACTCCATCTAGATACTCTAAGGTCAGACAATTTTTATTGCCTCAATGATAAACCTGTCAGACAAAATGCTTGCCTACACAATGTAATTTCAAATATTTGTGAACGAAAGGTTCACTTAAACAACATTAAGCTCCTGATACCTGACCATGACAGCCTACTCCTAAAACTGCCTGGAATTGGAAAAATTCACAAACATGAAGCGGAATCCAGGACAGTGAGACTACAAAAATTTCAGCTTTCGCAACCCACGGTTGCTTCATCGGGAAACAGGGAAGGAGAGGGGAAAGACAAAAGGATGTGGGTTTTAAGGGAGAGGGTAAGGAGTCATTCCAATCCCGGGAGCAGAAAGACTTACCTCAGGGGGAAAAAGGGACAGGTATACACTCACTCGCGCGCGCGCACACACACACACACACACACACACACACACACACACACACACACACACACACACACAAAAGCAGACACAAGCAGGTGAGGTATGAGCGGCGGCTAGAACGAATCTCTGCCTACGTAGATCAACACCTTCAACCCATTACATGCAGTCTCCCATCCTTCATCAAAGACACCAACCACTTTCTCAAACGCCTGGAATCCTTACCCAATCTGTTACCCCCAGAAACCATCCTTGTAACCATTGATGCCACTTCCTTATACACAAATATTCCACATGTCGAGGGCCTCGCTGCGATGGAGCACTTCCTTTCACACCGATCACCTCCCACCCTACCTAAAACCTCTTTCCTCATTACCTTAACCACCTTCATCCTGACTCACAACTTCTTCACTTTCGAAGGCCAGACATACCAACAATTAAAGGGAACAGTCATGGGTACCAGGATGGCCCCCTCGTACGCCAACCTATTCATGGGTCGCTTAGAGGAAGCCTTCTTGGTTACCCAGGCCTGCCAACCCAAAGTTTGGTACAGATTTATTGATGACATCTTCATGATCTGGACTCTCAGTGAAGAAGAACTCCAGAATTTCCTCTCCAACCTCAACTCCTTTGGTTCCATCAGATTCACCTGGTCCTACTCCAAATCCCTTGCCACTTTCCTCGACGTTGACCTCCACCTGTCCAATGGCCAGCTTCACACATCCGTCAACATCAAACCCACCAACAAGCAACAGTACCTCCACTATGACAGCTGCCACCCAATCCATATCAAATGGTCCCTTCCCTACAGCCTAGGTCTTTGTGGCAAACGAATCTGCTCCAGTCCTGAATCCCTGAAACATTAAACCAACAACCTGAAAACAGCTTCCGCATCCCGCAACTACCCTCCTGACCTGGTACAGAAGCAAATAACCAGAGCCACTTCCTCATCCTCTCAAACCCAGAACCTCCCACAGGAGAACACCAAAAGTGCCCCCATTTGTGACAGGATACTTACCGGGACTGGATCAGACTCTGAATGTGGCTCTCCAGCAGAGATACGACTTCCTCAAATCCTGTGCTGAAATGAGATCCATGCTTCATGCAATCCTCCCCACTCCACCAAGAGTGTCTTTCCGCCGTCCACCTAACCTTCTTAACCTCTTGTTTCATCCCAATGAAATCCCCAAACCGCCTTCCCTACCCTCTGGCTCCTACCCTTGTATCCGCACCCGGTGTAAAACCTGTCCCATACACCCTCCCACCACCACCACCACCACCACCACCACCACCACCTACTTCAGTCCTGTAACCTGGAAGCTGTACACGATCAAAGGCAGCAAAAGCACCCACATGATTTACCAACTGACCTGCCTACACTGTGAAGCTTTGTATGTGGGAATGACCAGCAACAAACTGTCCATTCGTACGAACGGACACAGGCAGACAGTGTTTGTTGGTAATGAGGATCACCCTGTGGCTAAACATGCCTTGGTGCATGGCCAGCACATCTTGGCACAGTGTTACACCGTCCGGGTCATCTGGATACTTCCCACTAACAACAACCTATCAGAACTCCGGAGATGGGAACTTGCCCTTCAATATATCCTCTCTTCCCATTACCCACCAGGCCTCAACCTCCGCTAATTTCAAGTTGCTGCAGCTCATACCTCACCTGTCATTCAACAACATCTTTGCCTCTGTACTTCCACCTCGACTGACATCTCTGCCCAAACTCTTTGCCTTTACGTGTGTGTGTGTGTGTGTGTGTGTGTGTGTGTGTGTGTGTGTGTGTGTGCGCGCGCGCGCGCGCGCACGTGCGCTCTAGCAAGTTTATACCTGTCCCTTTTTCCCCCTGAGGTAAGTCTTTCCGCTCCTGGGATTGGAATGACTCCTTACCCTCCCCCTTAAAACCCACATCGTTTCGTCTTTCCCTCTCCTTCCCTCTTTCCTGATGAAGCAACCGTGGGTTGCGAAAGCTTGAATTTTGTGTGTGTGTTTGTGTCTCTATCAACATACCAACGCTTTCGTTTGGTAAGTTACATCATCTTTGTTTTTAGATGTATTTTTCCCACGTGGAATGTTTCCCTCAGGATAGCATTTATTAAATGTGGCTACTGTAGTATGTAAGAAATTTTCATATACTTCACAAGAGGATTGGCCTGTTGAGAATGGAGCTCCAGTTTGTACCCTTCTGATCATGTCTGAGATTTGTTATATTCTGCAACTTACCAAACGAAAGCGTTGGTACGTTGATAGAAACAATAACAAACACAAACACACACACAAATTTCAAGCTTTCGCAACCCAAGGTTGCTTCATCAGGAAAGAGGGAAGGAGAGGGAAAGACAAAAGGATGTGGATTTTAAGGGAGAGGGTAAGAAGTCATTCCAATCGTGGGAGCGGAAAGACTTACCTTAGGGGGAGAAGTACACACTGGAGCTCCATTCTCATCAGGCCAGTCCTCTTGTGAAGTATATGAAAATTTCTTACATACTACAGTAGCCACATTTAATAAATGCTATCCTACTTCTAGTACCATGAAAACTTGTTCAAAGAAAAATAAGAAAGGACCCAGAATTAATTGGTACACTCCATACCTGTATAAACTGAAAATACTGCTCGAGTTATACTATGCAATATCATCTAGCAATAGTATATATAAGCCAGTGTACACAAAACTGAAACAAAATCACAGAAAGGGAACAAATAATGCTAAAAAACAAACCAATGATAATTACACAGATTGGTCAAGCAACAGATGTGAGGCAGCATGAAAGGTAACATAAGCAGAATCTGGCATCTCTGTTAAAAAAAAAAAAAAAAAAAAAAACAGCCCTATCAATTCATGGAAATATACAAGACAGAAGCTGATAATGGCAGCAAACCAACCATAATTGCCTCACTAGGTTCAGACTTCCAAGGCTACCAACACAGTTATAACGAGCTTGAATGGAAACCTGTCTCCCCTAAGGATATAGTAGATGTAATAGTAAAACTCAGTAATTTGGAAACTGAAGACTATTATGGTCTCTCCAACTTAATTGTAAAACAAATTATACAAATAATAAGCCATCCTCTGTGCTACCTTATAAATTGGAGGGTTGAGGAAGATGCCTTTCCTGACTTTAAAGTCAACTGTAATTGTACCTGTTCATGAAAAGGGAGATAGGGAATCATCAGAAAATTATAGATCCATTTCCATAGTTCCAATATTATCTAAAATCATTTATGTGATAATCAGAAGGCAACTAAATGAATATTTTGAGAACAATCGCTTCTTACATCAGGTCCAATATGGCTTTCATGAATGCTGCTGTACTCCCTCAATATCCTGTTACCTGGCCTGCCCTCTGTATGTATCAATGACAATGCCAGATTGACCACTGATAAACAACCACCACAAATAAACTCTAAGTCTGAAATCAGTCTTGATGTAATCACATTTGCGTGTTGCTACATAAATCACGAATCTGGAATGATAGCAGTCAGTCAGCAAGCTGCCTCATCGTCGTGTGCACCGTATTTATCACTGCCATCATATGATTTACAAAACTGTTCTTGATGTTGAAACTAGTTATAATATTGAATGTGGACACTGCAAAAGTTGTTGACATTTTCCATGGTTCTGCCATGTTTCATGGTTGGTCAAGCACGGCTTACCATTGCTGTTGTCCATATTGATTCTGCTCTACAATCCTTAGCAGCAAGTTTTTGGAATTTCCCCCCAAACATTGTTATTGTCTACAGAACATTTATGATCAATCAATCATAGGATGCAACAAGGAGTGAAACATCTGCCAATTTCTATATTGATAAACTAATGTGTGTTCGTACTACACATTTGTGTAAATTGTCGAAGGATGGTACACTGACTATTTTTATTCATGGTGGTGGAAGGTTAAAGCAGTGCAGGATATTGTTTTATCTGTCTTAAAGGTATCTGAACGTAAGCAACATTCTTGGTAAACATTGGTTGATCTAACAAAAGGTCTTTGACAAGATATTGCATAATATTCTTGTAAATAAATTTACTAGTATGGGATAATAGACAGGAATTACTGAAATCGTATTTGTGCAGTAGAAAGTAAATGGTCCTAACCGATTCAAATGAAAAGTCAGACTTTCTGAATGCCATAAGAGTGCCACCTCAGGGATCAGTGCTGAGATCATTTTTGTCACTGCTTATGTTAATGATCTGCCTAGCCTGCTACCTTTCAAAGCAATAATGTCTGCAGATGATAGCATATTTATTACTACCTATAATGACAAAACTACCATGAAGAAAATGAATAAATTTATGATAGACTAGGCATCTTTCTGGTTTAAGGCAAATGAATTAAAATTAAACAATATGCAGAGGTAGTTAGTATTCTCCCTAAAAGATAAAACCTGTGTTAGTGCAAAACAGCTACTCCCTCTGTTTCACCCCGCATATTTGTTGAGCGAACAGTCCACAGGTGTGCTGCAGGTCAGTAGTGCCCAATGGGCACCATATTTTAGCACTCAGACATGTCAGGTGCACTGACAAACTAAGTTCCTGGGGGCCCACAGCTGACTTGTATCCCCTACCCCCTGTGAGCCACTCCCTCACAGGCTGTGCCCAAGGGCACATATCAGCATTGGCATCTGTTTAGTTGCTCTATCCACCCTGGCCACCAGATCATTGTGTGTGTCTTCTTAATTAGACCCACTGCTGGTTCCAAAGCCTGACTAAAATTATGGCTGCAGTTCCAGCCGATAAGATCGGTCCTGGTGTGAATTCTGGTGGTTTCTCTAATGACACTGTCCCAGTATTTTGAAGTCTGTGCTAAAATCCCGGCACAGTCATATTCCATTGCATGATTCTCTGACAAACAGTGCTCTGTGACCACTGATTTCATGGGGTACATTAATTGAGTGTGCTGCTGGTGTTCTCAGCATTGGTCTTTGATGGTGAGTACTGTTTATCCACTATGTATCTTGCCACACTGGCATGGAATCTGATACACCCCAGCATTCTGCAAACTGAGGTCAATAATGCCAATATTTCTTTTTTTTTTTGGGGGGGGGGGGGGGGGAGGCGGCACTAAAAGACAGTTCTTACTCAGTGCTTCTTCAATATATGCCCAACTTTTACCAGCAACACATTAGTGTATGGTATAAAGGCTGTAGCTCTCTCTTCCTCCATGGATCTCCCATAGGTTGTACTGTATTGGTGGGATGAAGAATACACTTAACCTGCCATTCTGAGTAACCGTTTTTCTTCAGAAAACATTTCTGTGGTGTTCCAGCTCCTGGGGGCAACACACATCTGAATGGTGCACGCTCTGCGTATTAGTGTTTTTAGCACTCCCATTCCTCTGCGTGGGGTGGTGGCAGTTGTCTGCATGCAAATATAAATCAGTGTGTGCTTTTTTCAGATACACACCATGGTCCAGGCTGCTGCAAGCTCTTCTCTTGACCATGATGTCCAGTAATAGCAGTCTCCCTCCTTCTTTGGTCTCCATAATGAATTTGATGTTAGGATGTATGGGGTTCAGATGTGCATGGAGGTAAAGGAGTTTGTTCCACACATTGGGCCAGACGATGACACATCATCCATACAATGGAAAAAGCAACTGGGTTTCCATTTGGATGACTTCAGGGCTTCTTCCTCGAAGTGCTCCATATACAAATTCACATGTATTTTCCACTTAAAGGACAATACTATGAACAAATGGAGGGAGTCACAATGGGCAGCCTGCTCTCATCAGTGAATGCCTTTTCCTGAGTTAAAAAAACCAATCCATTCCTTGACACTCATTTTTACATCATGATTGTCGTTTGTTTTCTTTGATGTAACACTCCAATATTTCCAGTACATCTTCTGAACATGGTTCAAATCTATTTTTTTTTTACATTGTTTGGATTAAATTTGCCAGTTCTTCATTCTTTGAGATAGATGACATCATCATCTCCATTCCTCTCTCATGAAGTGTGCACCTTCTCTCATGCTTTGTTTTATGTTGGAAGAGAGACATTGTACAAAACTGTCACACCAAGGGATGGTTTTCAACGCTGTAAGTAAATCCAGTCAAATTTTGCTTTTTTCTGCTATATGTTCATACCAAGACCAACATTGACCAAAAGTTAATTTCATTACAAAGATAACCTTTAAATTTATTTTTAATTCATGCTGAATAATTGCAGTGGGGCTTTTTATGGGCAACTGGCCTCAAATGGCTCACGTTGCACAATCGTGTGGCCCAGCTGCCCCATGTCCAAAGTCTTTAAGGGCCAACCAAGCTACCCATATTTACTGAAAAATCAGAAACAAGCAGCTTTTTGTGTGTACACAGGATGTCTCTGGATATGAAAAGAATGATCATTCAAAGCAGCTCTAATCTTGGTGATATGGCATACCACTGGTGCCACTAACTACAAGATTACCAATGTCTGTCTCTCTGTGTGTGTGTGTGTGTGTGTGTGTGTGTGTGTGTGTGTGTGTGTGTGTGTTTGGGTTTGGCTTTGGCAGGGCCTGGAGAGTCAGATGGCTGGAGGGCACGTGGCTGCCAAATTGTGCCTTTTGGAGGACTCTGGCTGTCCAGCGCGGATCTCAAGAAGCTGCATAAGGTTAAATTGGCCGTGGACAAGTCTGGACAGCTTGCTTAAGGACTGACACAGCGAGTGGCATGAAGACCTACGGATGTCACATGCAACCTGATCGGCAAGTTTCCAGCTTACTGTGTAAGCTTAAAGTTTACTGCATCTTGACGATCGCTTGTATGGATTGGAGGCAGTAACACCGTGGCTGGAATCCTGAAAGTAACAACTCCATCACACCTGAGTGGAGTTAAGTTTGTTTTCTTATTTTGAGTACTTGATATTGTTGAGCGTATGACCATTGGTCAGTGTTACTAATTGCAATATATGTTCCAGGCTACATGTCGTGCAAGTGTACAAGTATTCCCTGTTATAAGTCTCGTGAAGGGCACCTATTGTAACATGATCTGTGTGGGAGGCATGATAGTCTTAGTATATGTGTATGCGTCAGTAATTCCATCAGCAGGCACTGATATTTTTGCTTCTGAATAATAGCAATTTTAACAAATTTTTAATTTAACCTATATTGGTACCCACTTTTGCCATTAGTTTTTTTTTTTTTTTTTTTTTTTTACTTCTTGGCCATTCTTGTGTGAAGCTTTATTTGCACAGATGATTGTTCCCTTTTGATGTGTGTTGACAGGGTAGCTTTTTGGCAGCAAACAACACAGTCCTGTTCCCTGGGCCTGGAGCGGAGGCATGTTTGCTTTTATTGGCGCGATGGCACTTCCGTCGTCGCACTGCATCTGGGTTGACTGGCAGTCTGCCACTCCTACCGGGCATGTTGTGTTGGCTCAAGTTCAGTAAAGTTGATAGTTTGAGGCGTGCCATGGCAGAGTGTTGCCATTTAAGTGGAAACCAGTAGTTGGATCTACTTGGTGAATTTAAAGAGCTCTGGAGGTTAAAGGCCAAGCCTGAGGTTTGTCCTTGTTAAACCTCTGTAACTATTCATTTAAAACTTGCACTCTTATAACTACTTTTCAGGGCGTTAAGTTTAAGACCTCTTACTTATCAACACACAAAACCGAACCTTACCTTGATCCACAGTCATTAGCTACTCCACTTCTAGTGAAATTTGGCTGCTCGTTCATTGCTGGCTATATAGCCATCCTGTAGGTCTCAGCTTACTTTGAATTTTGGGCAATTGTATATTTATTAAAGGTTGTGTCAACATTTCTGCTAGTGTGTACCAGTTGAAGCACATCTCAATTGAATGTACTTCCAACTTATCATGAATTTTGGGCAATTGTATATTTATTAAAGATCATTTTTAATGTTTAGTTGGAATGTATGGGTGGGCATTTACATTTAAATTTTATATGTTCCCATTTTGTGTGTTTTGAGACACTGTCTATTTTATTGCTTAACGGACTTTTTTTATTTTAATTTTTTTATTAAGAGTTACAGGTCACTAAGCGGCCTTCCAACAGCTAAAATCAGTGGTCTGGCTTGTCGTCATTCCTAAATTTGGATGAATGCTGTACAATTGTGTAATGGTTACCTGAGTTTGCAGACTTATTGTAATTCATCTGGTTGATAAAATTAATTGTTGAACTTGCTTCCAACCACGCCCAGTTGATGTGACTTTTTCTTGTGTGTTTTTTTTTTTTTTTTTTTTTTTTTGGAACTTGTACTTCCGATTTTCATGTCCTGCTCTTAATAATACAATTGTTGAAGTTGGTTTTTAATGAAATGAGCCTGTTCAAGTTTTGATGAGAATTGTGACTCTTTTGGTAAGTTTTTAAATTATGATGATAATATTGTTAGTAAGTAATAAAGTGTATTACATTAAACAACAAATGTGAAATATGTGGGTCCACCCTTCCTGTGTTTTCCTTAAAACTATTCCAGACTTATTTGTGAGATACCAAATCTAATAAACTTTTGTGACCCATGGTAACTCATTTCACCTTTGCACTATCAATAGTTTCTAGCTCATTGTCTCTCCAGGTGATGCATAGTACTCCCTCGTCCGGTTATGGCTGCCCTGGCTAGGCTTTAAAAGCAGCCACTAGAGTGGCATCAAGAGACACCTTCGAACAGTGCAGTGCAAACAGTTTACGTATAGCCTTCTTGCAGTGTGAAGCTGGAGCCAGCGGCAGTGCTTGGAGGGACATGTGGTGCAGATTGGCATGACAGTTGTTACTTATATTCCTTCCTCGAAGAACTTACAGCTCCTTTTGAGTAGTTATCTTTTACACCTCACATTTTGAGCGAGGCTTATTTCCCAGGGTCTATGACCTTATTGGAGAGGTTCTATAAGTGCAATCAGTGTAATTCAGGGAGACATGTATGTTCAGTGTTTGTTGATAGCACCAACGAAACTGCTGGTAGAGCGTTCCATGTTGGTAGCTTCTTGGCATGTGGGCCTGGTTTGCTTGGGGCCGCATGGATGTTTCTCAAACATTTCCTAGAGTGGCTTGCTCTTTGTTCATGGTCACACGTCCTGACTGTCTTTGCTCAAACTGAGTACCTTATGTTATCTGACTTGCACTCTAAATGAAATGTTGTTGTTGACCAAGAAGCCTTTAGCTGATTAACTGGCTTCGCACAGGGAATTTTCCCTTTAATGTTATTGTTCTCTTCAACCTTGTTTTAAATTTTATTTTAAATTATTTGGTGTAAACCCTTTGAATAAGCCTTAACACGAACTGCTCTCTTTTGTTAACTAGTTAATATTTATCCTTTGTAGGTCTGGCTAATGTCTTGGTTTTGACCTCACTTGCAGAAATTTATCTAGAGCTCAGTTTCAGTTGTTTGTTGGTTTACATAATTTTTTTAATTTAAATTTTTTAAGGCCAATATTGTTAAAGTCTTATTATCTTGCTCTCGTTTAAGGCCATTACGAGAGTAACTGTGTTATTTACCATTTTGAATGCTCTTCGAGTGTGTAAATTTAACATGGCAAATTAATTTGGAATTTTCCTATCTGTTTTTCTTAAACGGGACCAGTTATTACTTTGAAAAATAAATGTTTGTTGTCAAAAGGATAAATGATGTTACTTACAGAGGGCCTAGTCCTTCCACGTCATTTTCCTGATCCTGATAACCTCCCAATTTCAATGGGCTCCAAAATGCATACCTGGAGAGATATGAGCACTACTTCATCTTCCCTATTGTGAAACATCTCTTCTACTGAATATGTGCTAATAGCTCCTAAGATAAGCATTTCAGATTCCATGTATACCAGACCTTTTGCTTTGAATGATCATTCCTGTCTTATCCCTGAATACCAATCATTCCTCCTGAGACACCTTGTACGTGTAAAAACAGTCGACAAAAAATACACACTAACTGTGCTACGATAATGAAATAGGCTCAAGCAATGAATTAAAACTTTAACAGTACTGAGATTTGAAAACTGGTCTCCTGCTTATTAAGCATGTGCATTAACTGCTGTGCCACAGCAGCACTGCAGCTGCACAGATTACCCTAATACATCTCTCTCCCCCCTCCACCTCACCCCCCCCCCTCCCCCCTTACTGATGTAAATTCCAATTCATGCCTCTGCCCACTACTGCTCCCCTTATGAACTTGCACCACTATTGCAGAGGCTCTCCAATACTGGAATAGGACCATAGCAATGGGCAAAAAGGGGTTAATCCTACCTGTGCCTCAGGTGTAGTTTCAAATCCAGGCACTTGTTCAAATTTTAATTCATTGCTTCAGCCTACATCATTATCGTAGATAAAGGTGAGTCTCAACATACCTCAGAAACAACTGTTATCATTAACACATACATCAAAAAAAGTTTGCATCACCCCGGTTCCCAGAACTCCTGAAGATAGATGCTGACCGAGGATATTGTATCACAGACACAGTCCCTTTGTCTGTTCAGAGATGTCACTAAATCCAAAGAAAGATGTAAACAACCATACATGAGCAGCACCTGTTAGATGGAGGGGGTCTGACAGACTATCAGTTCTAGTCCTCCCCTCCAGGAAGGAGGTACACAGCTCATGTTGTCTGTAGTTCAACCATGCCTAGAGAGTCAATACCACGGTTCGATCGCATCCGTATTGTTACTTTGTGCCAGGAAGGGCTCTCAACAAGGGAAGTGTCCAGGCGTCTCGGAGTGAACCAAAGTGATGTTGTTCGGACATGGAGGAGATACAGAGAGACAGGAACTGCCTCTCTCAGGTCGCCAAATGCAGTGGATAACCACTACCTACGCATTATGGCTCGGAGGAGCCCTGACAGCAACGTCACCATGTTGAATAATGATTTTTGTGCAGCCCCAGGACATCATGTTACAACTCGAACTGTGCACAATAGGCTGCATGATGCGCAACTTCACTCCCGACGTCCATGGCGAGGTCCATCTTTGCAACCACAATACCATTCAGCGAGATACAGACATAACCAACAACAAGCCTAATGGACTGCTCAGGATTGGCATCATGTTCTCTTCAATGACGAGTGTCGCATATGCCTTCAACCAGACAATCGCCGGTGACATGTTTGGAGGCAACCCAGTCAGGCCAAATGCCTTAGACACACTGTCCAGTGAGTGCGAGGTAGAGGTTCCCTACTATTTTGGAGTGGCATTATGTGGAGCCAACATATGACGCTAGTGGTCATGGAAGGCACCATAATGGCTGTACCATATGTAAATGCCATCCTCCGACCAATAGTGCAACCATATCGGCAGCACATTCTCGAGACATTTGTCTTCATGGACAACAATTCCTGCTCCCATTGTTCACATCTTGTGAATGACTTCCTCCAAGATAACGACATCGCTCAACTAGAGTGGCCAGCATGTTCTCTACACATGGACCCTATCTAACACACCTGCGATAGATTCAAAAGGACTGTTTATGGACGATGTGACCCACCAATCACTCTGAGGGATCTACGCTGAATCGCCGTTGAGGAGTGGGACAATCTGAACCAACAGTACCTTGATGAACTTGTGGATATTATGCCACAATCAATACACGCATCCATCAATGCAAGAGGACGTGCTACTGGATATTAAGAGGTACCAGGCTGTACAGCAATCTGGACCACCACCTCTGGAAGTCTCACTGCATGGTGGTACCACATGCAATGTATGGTTTTCATGAGTAATAAAAAGGGTGGAAATGATGTTTATGTTGATCTCTATTCCAATTTTCTGTACAGGATCCAGAACTCTCGGAACCGAGATGATGCAAGACTTTTTTTGATTTGTGTATATCAATACATCACCCACAAATCCTATGACCGTTCTTGATTATTGTGAAGTCTTGCTCCTGTTGCCATACAATGTTGGAACTGCCTCTTTGCTGCCTTTACTTTTCCTAAAGCCAAACTGATTGTCATGTAGCACCTCCTCAATTTTTGTTTCTATTCTTCTGTATATTAATCTTGTAGGCAACTTGGATGCATCAGACGTTAAGCTGATTGTGTGACAGTTCTTGCATTTATCTGCCTCTGCTGTCTTTGAGATTGTGTGTTTTATATGTTTTTGTAGTTGTTTGGTACATTGTAGATTCTGCACATCACCTTGAATAGTCATTTGGTTGCCACTTCTTCCTATGATTTTAGAAACTATGAAGGGGTGTTATCATCCCTTCTGCCTTAGTTGATTGCAAATCTCCTAAAGTTTTGTTAAATTCTGTCTAACTCTGGATTCCTTATGTTTCCTAATCAACTCCCATCAGATAAGTCCTCCCTCTCAGTGAGGACTTCAGTGTACTCTTTCCACATATGTGCATTCTCCTCTCCATTTAATAATGGAATCTGCATTGCATGTTACAGCATCCATTCTGCTTTGGCTTCTGTAACATTCATGTAATAAAAATGATGTTTTATGTTATCTATCCAAAATACTTCATTCAAATATGTATAATTAATAGCCATCTGAATAACAGTGAATGAAAATATTGATAAGGTGGAAATACATATCGCAATCAAACTGTATTGCAGTCACTTCTATTGTTGGAACAATCAATGCAGTCAGCGAGGATAAATTGTTGCATCCATTTACCTTATCCTATTTTCTCTCACAGTTGCTTAAACCAAAAAATCACAGAATGCCATAATACTAATAACAATAATTTCAACAGAAGAAGACATCACTGAACAACGGGTACATTCACATCACTAGATAAAAATGAGAAATACATATACATTCATTTACCTTCATTTTAATGATTCCAAAAATGCATCTGGACAGTACTGAATGAGTCGCTACATCCCTGAGCACTGTGCACTACTCTCATAAACACATATTATGCATATAATATGTACTTTAATGTGAGCAGTAAGAATTGCATCCTGTACATACCAATGCAAATATCAGAAAAAAGTGAAGACACAAGTCCAAAAACTCATAAATTGGCAATAGACAAATGATACACAAAATTTATTCAGTGATGTAATATTAAAAGTTCTAGTAGCTTCTGTGCTTCAAAGATTAATTACTGAATAAAATACGTCAATATTCAAGAAAAATAGTATATTACACTTCCCTGCACTTACTACGTATTTCAATCCCAAGTGACTTACATTGCTGTATTCCTGTTTTTCCCAAAACGTTTTTCCACTTCTTTTCTTGACCAGTTTCAGAATTTCCTGTGTTACCCAAGCTTGCACCACTACCACCTCCTTCATGCCTGTATTTGTCTGTCCAGCTTCTTTTAGTAATGCCGATTCCTCTTCAACTGAACTCCATACCGTGCTATTCATTATTGCAGTACCTACAGCCTTAGGGAATTTCAAATGCATCTCATCATTCATCAGTGCTTCAGTATCCTACTTATTTCTACATTGATTGTTCCAGGCAAATCTATTAAGCATCAGTTTACTGTCATTACCAAATTGTAATTTGAATCTGTCTCTGCTCCTAGTACACCTTACAATCCAAGATCTGATTTCAGAATCTCTGTCTGACCATGAGGTAATCCAATTGGCATCTTCCCATCTCTCCAGGTCTTTTCCATGTACACATGCTCCTCTCATGTTTATTTAACAGTGTGTTTGTTGTTATTAACTGAAATTTATTGCAAAATTCAATTAGTCTTTGCCCTGTATCCTTCATACTATGAAGCCCATGTTCTGCCACAACTATGTCTTCTGTTGCTTCCCCTACTACCACATTCCAGTCCCCCATTTATATTAAATTTTCACCTCCCTTCACATGCTTTGTTATCCATTTGGTATCCTCATACACTTTTTCTAATCTTTTCATTTCTGTTAGTGACATTGGTGTAAATAGATGAATTATTAATGTTGGCACTGGTTTGCTCAAGTCTGGTGAAAACATACCTATCACTGAACTCTTTACAGTAACTCGCTCTCTGCCATACCTTTCTATTTGTAACAAGCCCTGCTCCTGTTTTATCAGTTTCTGCTGCTATTGATATTATCCTATATTTTTCTGACCAGAAATCCTTATCTTCCTTCCATTTCACTTCAATGAGCCAAACTTTATGTAGATTGAGCCTTTGCTTTCCCTTTTCACATTTTCTAGCTTCCCTACCAAGTTCAATTTTCTGACATTCCGTGATCCAACAGTAGTCTGTTACCTCTGGTTGCAATTCTAATCTTTATCTCATGGTCCCCTCCACCTTGGCAGAACCTTCCCATAGAACCATGGGCAATTAATCTGAAAACTGCCATTTGAGAAATCATCATGTCACTTTCTCAGTTATATTGAAGTGCATCCTGTGGGTACAATTTGAGGATCATTAATTCACTGGTTTCCATTGCCTTCTGCATCCTCATGTTGTTCATCATCGCTAATTCTTCGACCTGGGCAGTTTCCCACCCCTAGAGCAAGAGGTTGCCCTGAAACTCAGTCTGCTCCTCCATCCTCTTTGAGAAGGCCTTTGGTAGAATAAGGGCGACTTCTTATGCCAGATGTCTTCAGCCGCCATTGCTGATATTTATTCAAAGTTTAAGCAGCCATTTGATTCTAACCTGATTCCCAGGACAGGATTAAAACTGTTAATGGTATAGTTATCCCACCTTGTGATGTCTGCAGCTGATTGATCATCCAGCTGTAAGATCTATGCTTGTGTTCCATTCTACAGTGGTAGCACATACAGTAGGGACATCTGAAATATATGTGAAAAAACAGTGACCATGTATCATAGCTACTGTAGGCTCCTTTCAAATATGAAGGTTATTCAGAAAGTAAGACACAACTTCTTATAAAACACAAACCATCACAGATCGTTTTCAAAAAAACTGTTGTTAATTAATTCCTCACATGCTTCTCTATTTTTCTACGTCATTTCCACATATGTTTAAACACTTGTCATAATGTTCGAAAAACTTCTGTATCCCAAAGTCACAGATGTCTGCCGCTTATGAAAATAACCACATATTAACTGCTTCTTTCATCTTGCCATCTGTTGTGAAGCATTTGCCAACAAGAAACTCCTTCAGGTAGTGGAACAAGTGAAAATCTCTCAGTGCAAGTCTGGACTGTATAGTGTGTGGGCAATCTGTTCCCATTCCAAATATTTGATCAGATTTTGGGTGTTTATGGCAGAATGGGATGTGGCATTGTCATGCAATAACGAAACTCCAAATTTCAGAAGGCTATGTCACTTATTTTGTATTGCACTTCGAAGTTTAGTCAGGGCAGTGCAGTAAGTGGCTGTGTATATTGTCCCTTGCTACATTAACTAACTCTACCAACATGACTCCACTTCGACCCCAATACGCAGCTGCCATAATCTTGCCGTGTTGAGCTTGTTAGCTTGGCCTTAACTTTGACTACTGACTATACTCTGGGATCATGTGAGAAACTGTCTCATTCCCTGTTACAATGTTCTCTAAAAATTGATCACCTTCCTTATAATATCAGTCCAAAAAATCAAGAACACAAGTCATTCTTCCCATTTCGCATTTCTTAGTAAGCAGGCTGGGAATCCAATGTGTGCACAATTTGTGAAACTGCTACTTTTTAGAAACAATTTTGTGTGAAGTTCTATCCACTTCCAGAAATTCCAATTCTAAAGTTGAAATTGTGAATTGCCAGCCTACACGAATCTTTCCACCCACTGTTTTGGCCAAATCTTTTAAGATCACTGATCGTTGGTCTGACCCTGTTTCATCATGGGCATTTCCCTTTATGTCTTTGGAAGCTCTCACCCATTTACACACTTTGCTGTCACTTGTAGTATTGGGGACATTCAATTCACTCATCTGTCGATGAATTTCCGCTGTTGCAATATTCTTTGCTGTCGAAAATTGAATCACTGACTGTATTTCACAGTTGGAGGACTAATCAATTGTATTAAACATTTTGAACAGACACTGAAAACAGCGTACTCCGACAATACCAATGCAAATAGCTTCGTTTGAAAGGCAGGACATGCCAGAAGTTTGTGCACCTGTGTGTTTCAATGTTCTTACAATGTTCAATTAGCTGTGGCAATTTACTTTCTGAATAAAGCACATATCTCGTCTCTAAACTGAATGACTGTCACAGGACACTATGCATTCTCCCCCCTGCCCCACCCTCCCTTCATACTACAGCTAGCAACCTACGATCCTGTCATGTCCACAATGTCCCTGCACAATTTCACACACAGCACTTCCACGCCTACCCTGCTATCCCCCCCCCCCCTCCCTCCCTCTCACCACCCCCACAACTCTTCTGCTTCCTATCCACCCCAACTGTGATCCCAATTCACTGCAGCCAGACCTCAGCACCAGAGATGAGTGGACACGTGTGTGAGCTGTGCATGTATTTGTTTGAATATGTCTGTTTTTTTTCCCTAAAACTTAAGAATGACTTTATTTTTTAATGTGCCCATCTGCTTTTAGACGCTTCCTCTATGTGGTGTGTAGCAGTCAATCCTAATTTGTTTAATTCACTAACATTATAGTGTTTTCTGTTGCATGCTCCTACGCACCACACATCTGTCAGCTATACGTGAGTGGTTGCCTTTTCTTTATTTCACATACAGTAAGACCACAATAGTCTGGCAAATCTGATAGTCCAGCATTCATCAGAAATTTTCCCATATTTTTAGCTCGGCGTGGTTGGTAATCAAGTCCGATGCCTTTCAAAAACATCGCACGCAACAATTCAGCATGGTGCCTCACCAGTAACAATTGTCTGTCTCACTGAGAGATTATATTCTCGCCATAATAATCTGGTTACATTGTTAGGTTTGTGCTACGGTCAACGACTCTTCATGTGCTAGATCTGGATTTACAGTACTTACATTTCCCCCACTGCTGTGCAGTTTTACTTAAAGGGTATTTAAGAAAGTCACTATACAGTATCAACAGTTGGCTACTTGTACAACTGTCAAATAGAGAACAACACAGAAAACACAAAATCGCAAACATGCGATGTTGACAATCCACCAAAAACTGAATGTCATAAGAAGATTGGAAAAAGATGAGAATTGAACAATAATAACAGTGAATTAAATATCACATCTTCAACTATATAAGATATTAAAAAACAAAAACAGTTGCAAAGAAAAATGTGTGTGTCAATCTGCTTCAGTTAAAAAGTCTAGATGTTAGACAAATTCTAAAAAATTCTAATTTAGAAACTGCAGATGAAGTTTTGTACAAGTGGTTTAGTGCCAAGAGAGCAGAGACATAGCCAATAATGGGGGATATAATCATCTTGTGGTGCAGTTCTTCTTCTTGTCTCCGAGCTTGCTAAGAAAATGGGATGAGAAGTTCCGCCTTATGCAAGACACCTTTTTTTCTTTTGTTTCACCCATACATGTTTCAGCACTTTTGCGCTATCATCAGTGGGTTCTATTTTTATTTTTAACTTACATTATGTTATTGTCCTCTTGTTTTGGTAGCTGTTATGCTACACAATATACAATATGTCATAGTTTTGAAGTTGTGGTACGTTTTCCTGTTTTGTTGGCGAAGTAAATTGGCTTACTTCTTTGCCTGTGTTCACGTGGCAATGCAGTTTTTCTATTACTCAAAACATAGGCGGAGTTTTCGCTGCCATTACAACACGTCTTGCATAATGCGGAACTTCTCATCCCAATGGGGGATATGTTGATGGAAAAGGCTATATTTTTTTACAAGGAATCAGATCTGCCCACAGATTAAGTTATTGCATTCTCGAAAGAGTGGCTTCATAATTACAACACCCATCATGGCATTCATAAAGTACACATTTCTAGTGAAATTAAATCTACTCATGAGGCTGCTTGTGAATGAGTACAAAGTAATGTCTCACAAGCTAGTTGATGAGCATAAGTTGTCAATACACAACATTTAAACGCTGATGAGACTGGCCTACTATGGTGATGTTTGCCAAATTCTATCCTATCGAGGGCCGAGGAGTCTGGGACAAAGGGTTCTGGAAAGAATAGAGATGATAACTGTGTTAGCACTTGGAAACACTAGGCAAACATAAACCGCCTTTGTTATTAAGGAAATCAAAACCCTAGACCTCTAAAAAATGTGACATGTATGCTGATTATTTACGGTGCACAACATAATGCATGGATGAATGCCGAATCATTCAAAGACTGGTTCTTGTACCATTTTATTCTAATTGCCAAGGAAAATTTCGAAAATTAGGACTAATGACAAATTGTAAGGTGTTCTCATCCTAGACCATTTCTGACATCATCCTAAAGAACCAGAGTTCGTGGCAGGTAACATTTCTTCCAGAAAACGTTGCATCACTAATTCAGCCCATCGACCAAGGGGTCACACATAATTCCAAGTGATGGTACTGAGGAATGTTTGGGCTAAAGTTGCTAAGCTCAGACGACAGCGTCAAACTGTTCCAATACAATTTTAACTATAAAGACGCCATTTTCAGGGCTGCAATTGGTTGGACCTCTGAGGAAAGTACAACATTGCACATGAGCTGGAGAGAACTATGGCCTAAACTGGTAGAAGAAGAGAAATTGGGAAGCGATGTAAATGATAATAAGTTGACAGCTCATAGTTCTGAAATTGTACAAGTGATTAACTCTGCACCCACTAGTGAATTAAGTGCATTTTAAGCAGAAGACATGCAGACAAAAAATGCATTTTAATCAGAGGCGTACAGATAGTGATTCTAAGTAAACTGCAGCAAATTCTTGGTAACAGTTTTTATTAATTAGCCTGTTCTTGATCTTTTCAAATCAGTGGTGCTTATTCTATTTCGTAACTGGCATAAAAAAAATAGCTTATTAGAGCAGTGCTGTATTCGACATCAAACTCAGTTTTGTTTTTACAAAAAACTATTAGTCTTTTAATTTTTTTATACTGTAGCCCTCCCTTTTGTACTTAATAAATGATAGTTTAGTATGTTAAAACTAAAGGTTTTGCTTATAAACCTGTTTTTAAACCAGGTTCTTGAAAGTGACCTTTACAATCCGGCATATTTGATAATCTGGGATTGACAGATTTCTGAGCATGCCGCATTATCAGAGTCCTACTGTATTACTTCACATTTCTCTATAATTATGTCTTCTTCACTAAAAGAACAGAGTTCCAGTCATGGTAAGCACATGTAAGTTTCCACTCTCCCTCCCACCTATATTTCTATGTATATTAGCAGTCATAAATTTAATTAAAAGCAATCATAAATTATAAATTGATGAGTGGGAAGATGACGAGCTTACACATAAGTAAAAATAATGTAAATTCCTGGATGAAGCAACTTATAAAATAAGGGAAAGGCAACCATTCACCCACAGTGGATCAATGCGTGCAGCACAGAAACATATAAGAGAAAACAGCATTCACACTATCTTTTGAGCACTAGCTCTTTTTCTAGCAGTGTTACACATAGTCACACACCCAACCACACAGGTAGCAAAACATGCACTCCCATGGCCATGACTAGATAGGTAAAGAAGAGAATGCCTGTGACTGTGTACCAAGTTCCAGTCCCACATTCATGTTTTGATTTTAACACACTGCCATTTCATAGATGCACAGAGTTTATATATTACGAAGGAATAAAGTACATAAATAGTCACTGCTTATTAGACAAAAATTTCAACCCTAGAAAGCTTTGCTCTATATTCACACTCTTCATTTCTTTTACATCATTGTTTCATTTAGGTTAGTACCATTACCAAAATTTCATCATGAAGATGAAACCTTGTATAGGACAATTACTGTTTCTCAACGTGTGGTTCTTAATCTCAATCACTTGAAATGCATAAACCTGAACGCGACTTCCTCAGTACCTTCTTATTACCATCTTTTCCTTTGAATTCTCTAATTAATATTCTTCCTCTGATCACATTTCTGTGTCTCAGCTACTGCTGATACTTATTTCAACTTTACTAATAGCTAATATTTAATATCTCTCTATTCCAGTCAAGATTCCTCCTACCTCCAGCTCCAAAGTTATCTATTCTACCCATACTAAATGCTTCTAATAATAATAACAATAATAATAATAATAATAATAATAATAGTAATAATAACAATAATAATAACAACAATCAACCCCATTGAGGCCCGGGAAAAGAATAGGCCTCCGGTATATTCTGCCAATCGTAAAAGGCAATGAAAAGAACAAACCACTAATAGGGCTAACCCCCCTTTCAGATGATTAGTTGGTTCAGGACAGAACTAATGAAGCCTCGGACAAGCGCTGTCATGGTCGGAGACGATGCTTGAACCCTATGCCCGTCCACAATGGTAATGACACTGGTAGACACACGGAAAATGATTTAAATCCAAATAGAGGTGTTCTGCAGGATACACTTCCTGCAACCACCCTAGAAGGAAAACAAAGACACAGGATGAGATGGTCAGATGTAGTTAACCGACACCTCATGTTCTCTTATTACCAAGCAACAAACTTAGGAACCAACACAACTGGATACAGATCACAAGTATACACAACATTTATTACCAGATACCCAGAATTAAAATTTTTTACAGAACAACGACTAGCTGATCAGATCCGTGTAATAATCAAAAATAACAGGATACCCCAGTCAGAATTAGAAAACATCAAACAATAAGTACAACAAATACTAGAACAAAATAATGTACAGTCAGAAGAAGAAGAAAATACAGTAATGGACTCAAACATCCCAGAGCAAACAAACAAAGAACAACACGCATCAATTAAACAATCAGAGAAAAACGAAATCTTAAGACAGCCACAAGAACAAGCACAAATAGAACACGAAGTGACACACATGTTAGATACAGAAGAAAAATTTCAGCTGACATATATAGAATACAAAGACACAAATACAGGCATTAGACCATTCTTGCATAGATCGCCAAATAATCCACAAGTCGAAACAACAATAAAAACTATCAACACAATCATACACAACAAAATAAATGAAAACACAACTATGGAAGAGTTACAATTACTGGTTTATATAGGAGCACTCACTACACTAAATATACACACTAGGCAGAGATCAGAACCAACCAACATGCAGAAGAAACCCACAAAACCAGCATGGCAACACAGGCTACAGATCAGAATAGAAAAACAGAGAAAAGACATCGGACAGCTAACACAATTCATAAGAAATGAAATATCAGACAAAAAATGAAAAAGGTTAGGTAAAATCTCACAACAAGAAGTGATAGAGCAATTAGATGAAAAGAAGCAGAAATTACAAGCATTGGCCAAACGACTTAGAAGATACAAAAAAAAGTGAAAATAGAAGGAAACAAAACCAAACATTCAACACAAACCAAAAGTAATTTTACCAGACAATAGATAACACACACATTAAAATAGACAATCCACCAAACATAATAGACATGGAACACTTCTGGAGCAACATATGGTCAAACCCAGTACAACATAACAGACATGCACGGTGAATACAAGCAGAAACAGACACACACAAGATGATACCACAAATGCCTGAAGTGATAATTTTGCAAGATGAAGTCACCTGAGCAATTAATTCTACGCACAATTGGAAAGCCCCTGGA
Organism: Schistocerca cancellata; assembly: GCF_023864275.1. Taxonomy (NCBI): domain Eukaryota; kingdom Metazoa; phylum Arthropoda; class Insecta; order Orthoptera; family Acrididae; genus Schistocerca; species Schistocerca cancellata. Next base: position 573,297,040 of record NC_064633.1, on the reverse strand, counting down.
AAAGATAAAATAGCAAATTTCTGGCTAAAGAAGTTCACCTCAACACATTCACATTTAACTAAATTATTTAACAATTACATTGCAGACCCATACACATTCCCCGATACACTTACACATGGAATAACTTATCTGAAACCTAAAATCAAGCAGACACAGCAAACTCAGCTAAGTATCGCCCCATAATATGCCTACCAACAATATACAAAATATTAACTTCAGTCATTACACACAAATTAATGACACATACAACACAGAACAAAATTATAAATGAAGTACAAAAAGGCTGTTGCAAAGGAGCACGAGGATGTAAAGAGCAACTGATAATAGTTGCAGAGGTGACATATCAAGCTAAAACTAAACAAAGGTTGCTACACCACGCATACATTGATTACTAAAAAGCTTTTGATAGTGTACCCCCTATAAGAAGGGCAAAATAAAACTAGTATGGAAAATAGTTTCTGCCTCTTAACACGGCCACCCAACTTAAATCATCTACACCTGGGGCACATGATGTAAATTGAGTTTTCTGTCTTAAGGTGCATCTAATACTTTCAAGGTCAGTTCTGTTTTGCCCATCCTGTACAAACCACTGTGAAGTGCATGGAAGAGGTAGCTCTCAATTTATCACAATATTGGCTTCTTTCCTTTCCATGGGGACGGAAAGAATAACAGCTTACACAGATCTGTGCATGCTATAATTAGTGTAATGTTGTAGTGTAGTGTAGTGTAGTATAGAAAAAAGTATCCTTTATTGTATGATTATATGATAGCGGAACAAACACTGGTAGCAGTTACTTCTATAGAATATCTGGGAGTATGCGTGCGGAACGATTTGAAGTGGAATGATCATATAAAATTAATTGTTGGTAAGGAGGGTACCAGGTTGAGATTCATTGGGAGAGTCCTTAGAAAATGTAGTCCATCAACAAAGGAGGTGGCTTACAAAACACTCGTTCGACCTATATTTGAGTATTGCTCATCAGTGTGGGATCCGTACCAGATCGGGTTGACGGAGGAGATAGAGAAGATCCAAAGAAGAGCAGCGTGTTTCGTCACAGGGTTATTTGGTAACCATCATAGCATTACGGAGATGTTTAGCAAACTCAAGTGGCAGAAGCAAGAGAGGAGCTCTGCATCGCGGTGTAGCTTGCTTGCCAGGTTTCGAGAGGGTGCGTTTCTGGATGAGGTATCGAATATATTGCTTCCCCCTACTTATACCTCCCGAGGAGATCACGAATGTAAAAATTAGAGAGATTCAAGCATGCACGGAGGCTTTCAGACAGTCGTTCTTCCCGCAAACCATATGCGACTGGAACAGAAAAGGGAGTTAATGACAGTGGCACGTAAAGTGCCCTCCGCCACACACCGTTGGGTGGCTTGCGGGGTATAAATGTAGATGTAGATGTCTTTGTGTCCCTACAGACCCAACTGATTTTCCACCATACCCATGTAGGTGCTTATCTCTCAGTGATGTAGTGACCGATTCGATTTCCTCCTTCCTTGTTTCCTGTAGGTGATTGGTGCATTGTTGCCATTAAATTATCAACCTTTTTAATGTTCTGTAAATTTGTCTGTTTATATTGGCAACTATTGACATAAGGTTGTTATTTAATATTTTGCACACCTTTGATGTATCACGAACAGAGGAAATAATACAGTGATAATTTCATTTACCAATGCAAGATGTATATTACGTTGAGTACCCCCTTTAATCATGATACTTATGAGGAGAACACAGCAAGTACCATAACCAGATTGCCCAGAAACTTTGCTCTGTGGAAGAAGGGGCAAAATAATTGAACACGTGTCTCAGGTTATCTGTAGATATTCAACCATTTCTGAGAAAATGATAGTCAAAGTTTCCAAGGTGACTTGTGTGCCTTTTAGCGAGTAAGGATCCAACCGAAGATGTGGCACAGCGGCTAGTGTCACATCTTTACACTTTTGTGGCCTGTGTTTGAAATCAGATTATTATTTTTATTTTTCATGTATCTGCGCGTCTCTGTATAAGATTTATACGTATACTTTTCCCAATGTATATTGAAACAACGTTGGCCTTACGGAAGAAGAAGTAGGAAATAAAGGAGTAGAAAAATTATTTGAAATTGTTTTCAGCAAAATTCGTGTAGAGTATCTTCATTCATAATCAACTGCAAGTGCCAGTTTTCACAAATCATCTACAATCTTAACAATGTTTCTTTCCTGGCTGGGAATCATACAAAGAATTGCTACCATTGAAAACCTGCCTTCATGCAATGCTCATGGTGTTCGGAATTTCTTGTTTTCTAATGTTTCTACGATCAGTATTATCCATGAGAATAGGCCAAAACTTCCTGATGAATAAATGTAAGAATTATAAGAATTAAGAATAGATATAGTAATGAAATATAAGAATATGAGAATTTAAAAAGATTGTAGCCCCTAAAAATGCCACAGACACATTTATTATATAATAAATGTGTGACACTTACTGTGAAACCCAGTTGTAATTTAACAATTTACATAATGCTCTTGTATTCCCTTTCTTGATAAGAAAAAGTCATGCAGTAACCTTCTACAGACACTGATGGATAAATGAAAATGAAAATAATAATAATAATAATAATAATAATAATAATAATAATCTCCGTGGAGGTCCGGGAAAAGAATAGGCCTCCAGTATGTTCTGCCAGTCGTAAAAGGCGACGAACAGAACAAACCACTAATAGGGCTAACTCCCCTTTGGTTCAGGACAGAACTACAGAAGCGTCGGACAAGCACCGTCATGGTCGGGGACGATGCTTGAACCCTATGCCCGCCCACAATGGTAATGACACTGCTAGCCACACGGAAAATGATTTAAATCCAAATAGAGGTGTTTTGCAGGATACGCTTCCTGCAACCACCCTAGAAGGAAAACAAAGACACAGGTTGAGATGGTCAGATGTAGTTAACCGACACCTCATGTTCTCTTATTACCAAGCAACAAACTTAGGAACCAACACAACTGGATACAGATCACAAGTATACACAACATTTATTACCAGATACCCAGAATTAAAATTTATAACAGAACAACAACTAGCTGATCAGATCCGTGTAATAATCAAAAATAACAGGATACCCCAGTCAGAATTAGAAAACATCAAACAACAAGTACAACAAATACTAGAACAAAATAATGTGCAATCAGAAGAAGAAGAAGAAAATACAGTAATGGACTCAAACATCCCAGAGCAAACAAACAAAGAACAACACACATCAATTAAACAATCAGAGAAAAACGAAATCTTAAGACAGCCACCAGAACAAGCACAAATAGAACACGAACTGACACACATGTTAGATATAGAAGAAAAATTTCAGCTGACATATATAGAATACAAAGACACAAATACAGGCATTAGACCATTCTTGCATAGACCGCCAAATAACCCACAAGTCGAAACAACAATAAAAACTATCAACACAATCATACACAACAAAATAAATGAAAACACAACTATGGAAGAGTTACAATTACTGGTTTATATAGGAGCACTCACTACACTAAATATACACACTAGGCAGAGATCAGAACCAACCAACATGCAGAAGAAACCCACAAAACCAGCATGGCAACACAGGCTACAGATCAGAATAGAAAAACAGAGAAAAGACATCGGACAGCTAACACAATTTATAAGAAATGAAACGTCAGAAGAAAAAAAAAAAAAAAAAAGGTTAAGTAAAATCTCACAACAAGAAGCGATAGAGCAATTAGATGAAAAGAAGCAGAAATTACAAGCATTGGCCAAACGACTTAGAAGATACAAAAAAAGTGAAAATAGAAGGAAACAAAACCAAACATTCAACACAAACCAAAAGTAATTTTACCAGACAATAGATAACACACACATTAAAATAGACAATCCACCAAACATAATAGACATGGAACACTTCTGGAGCAACATATGGTCAAACACGGTACAACATAACAGGCATGCACGGTGGATACAAGCAGAAACAGACACACACAAGATGATACCACAAATGCCTGAAGTGAAAATTTTGCAACATGAAGTCACCTGAGCAATTAATTCTACTCACAATTGGAAAGCCCCTGGAAAAGATAAAATAGCAAATTTCTGGCTAAAGAAGTTCACCTCAACACATTCACATTTAACTAAATTATTTAACAGTTACATTGTAGACCCATACACATTCCCTGATACACTTACACATGGAATAACTTATCTGAAACCTAAAGATCAAGCAGACACAGCAAACTCAGCAAAATATCGCCCCATAATATGCCTACCAACAATATACAAAATATTAACTTCAGTCATTACACACAAATTAATGACACATACAACGCAGAACAAAATTATAAATGAAGAACAAAAAGGCTGTTGCAAAGGAGCACGAGGATGCAAAGAGCAACTGATAATAGATACAGAGGTGACATATCAAGTTAAAACTAAACAAAGGTCGCTACACTACGCATACATCGATTACCAAAAAGCTTTTGATAAGATACCCCACTCATGGTTACTACAGATCTTGGAAATATACAAAGGAGATCCTAAATTGATACAGTTCCTAAACATAGTAATGAAAAATTGGAAAACCGCACTCAATATCCAAACAAATTCAAATAATATCACATCACAGCCAATACAGATTAAGCGTGGAATATACCAAGGAGACTCATTAAGTCCTTTCTGGTTCTGCCTTGCTCTGAACCCACTGTCCAACATGCTAAATAATACAAATTATGGACACAATATTACTGGAACATACCCACACAAAATCACACATTTGCTATACATGGATGATCTAAAACTACTGACAGCAACAAAACAACAACTCAACCAATTACTAAAGATAACAGAAGTATTCAACAATGATATAAATATGGCTTTTGGAACAGACAAATGTAAGAAAAATAGCATAGTCAAGGGAAAACACACTAAACAAGAAGATTACATATTGGATAACCACAGCGACTGCATAGAAGCGATGGAAAAAAACAGATGCCTATAAATATCTAGGATACAGACAAAAAATAGGAATAGGTACTACAAATGTTAAAGAAGAACTAAAAGAAAAATATAGACAAAGACTAACAAAAATATTGAAAACAGAATTGACAGCAAGAAACAAGACAAAAGCTATAAATACTTATGCTATACCAATATTGACCTACTCATTTGGAGTAGTGAAATGGAGTAACACAGACCTAGAAGCACTCAATACACTTACATGATCACAATGCCACAAATATAGAATACATCACATACATTCAGCAACAGAAAGATTCACATTAAGCAGAAAGGAAGGAGGAAGGGTATTTATCGACATAAAAAACCTACATTATGGACAGGTAGACAATTTAAGAAAATTCTTTATAGAACGAGCAGAAACTAGCAAAATACACAAAGCAATCACTCATATAAATACATCGGCTACACCACTGCAATTTCATAACCACTTCTACAACCCTTTAGATCACATAACATCAACAGATACGAAGAAAGTAAATTGGAAAAAGAAAACACTACATGGCAAGCACCCGTATCATCTAACACAGCCACACATCGATCAAGACGCATCCAACACATGGCTAAGAAAAGGCAATATATACAGTGAGACGGAAGGATTCATGATTGCAATACAGGATCAAACAATAAACACCAGATATTACAGCAAGCATATTATTAAAGATCCCAATACCACAACAGATAAATGCAGACTTTGCAAACAACAAATAGAAACAGTAGATCACATCACAAGCGGATGTACAATACTAGCAAATAGAGAATACCCCAGAAGACATGACAATGTAGCAAAAATAATACATCAACAGCTTGCCTTACAACATAAACTTATAAAACAACACGTTCCCACATACAAGTATGCACCACAACATGTACTGGAGAATGATGAATACAAATTATACTGGAACAGAACCATTATAACAGATAAAACAATACCACATAACAAACCTGACATCATACTCACCAATAAAAATAAGAAATTAACACAACTAATCGAAATATCCATACCCAATACAACAAATAAACAAAAGGCGACTAGAGAAAAAATTGAAAAATACATTCAACTGGCTGAGGAAGTCAAGGACATGTGGCATCAGGATAAAGTTGACATTATACCAATTATACTATCAACTACAGGAGTCATACCACACCATATCCACCAGTACATCAATGCAATACAGCTACATCCAAGCTTATATATACAACTACAGAAATCTATAATTATTGATACATGTTCAATTACCTGAAAGTTCCTAAATGCAATATAACATATACCGTACAGTTAAAAGGAAGTCACACTTGATCAAGGTCCGCGTCACTTTCCATTTTTGACCAGACATAACGTCTGAGAAAAGAAAGAATAATAATAATAATAATAATAATAATAATAATAATAATGTTTTGAACACACAACGCAAAAAGTGAGCAATGCTAGGAACTACACCACCAATTGGGCTGAGCTTATCGCACACTAAAAGGCATCTAAATTACATCAAACACTTTGACAGTCATTTTCTTAGAAACGGTCTAGTATCTATGGACAGCTGAGCCCTATGTTCACTTATTTTGGCTCCTCTTCCACTGAGCGAAGTTTCTGGGAAGTCAGGTTAAAGCACTTTCAGTGTTCTCCTCGTTAGTAGGAATGTATTATGTTTTTCATTCAAGTTACATGTATTGCAGGTAAGGACACCCTCTGAGATTGGCTTTAAATGTCTACATTACTTAGTGGACCTATGAACATAAAAAGATTTTGTTTACTGCCTTGGGATTTCTTTGATTCCTTTTAACGCCAGTATTCATGCTTCTTGGTCTGCCTGATCATTTTAAATTTTTCTCACATTTTGCCCTTAGCTGAAGAAAAGTCTATACAGATATCTGAGACTGTGCTGTTCCCTGCACTCCAGGTGGAATATGTACAGTTTGCAACAAGTTGTATACATTAATAGTCTTTGCCTTGGATTGTTACAAAAAAGCAAATATTGAAAATATTGAAGTCTTTCTTAAGGACTGAATTTAGCACAGAAATTATGATTACTGGAGAGAAAAATCTTTTAGCCTACGGATCTCTCTTCATGCAACAATGTGTTTGTGTGCTGCATTTTGCCTGTCAATAAGTTTCCAATTTGGTAAAAAAATCTGTACATACAAGTGTAATAAAAGTTTTAATTATTAAAGGAATAATGCTCCGAAATATTATGTAAACATTACCACAATTCAGCAGAGAAATAAGTATTGTCCTCACCTTGTGGTAAAAATTCTTTACGTTTAACATTGCAGGAGTGTACTCCTAATCTGCTGCAACATCCATAAATTACTCTGGTTTCTCTCTGTATTTTTTGATTTACATAGAACACAAACTGAACCTGATATACCAAGTGGATGAAAACTGGTAGCACAAGTACTAACAAAATGTTAGTGACAATGAATGAAGAAAAATCAAGGTTTAATAGTGAAGACGTTCAGCTAGGAAAGGAAGGAAGCCACAGTGACCGATTTAAGGGACGATCCCAGTATTTACTAACACTGCTTCACGGCAACCACAAAAGTGCTGAATTGGGATGGCTTCATGAAGGAACTGTACCCTCTAATTCTTGAACACAAGTCCAGAATATTAACTGCTGCCCCACATAACTTGTTTGAAAATAAAAGTGGAAATATACCTCTGAAAAATGCTGATAATAGTACTGTTTTGGAAACATGTATTTGAGATCAATTCTGAATATAGGTCATTTCATTACAGCCATCACTGTTTCATTTTATGGACATTTTTCAAAAATATTTTATAGCTTGACTAAAAATGTAGCAATTTATACTGCCGCAGTGACTCTGAATATTGGCATGAGAATATTAAAAAAAAAAAAAATTAGAAAGATTTGTATGTTTGTCAAATGAATTATTTTTATTGCATAGTTTTAAAATATAACTTAGAACAAAAATATATTTATTTCGTGACATTCTGGAATGACAGAATGTATAACATTCAGTATAGTCCAAATATCTTAAGAAAACAAAATAAATAGTACAATGTATGAAAACCATTAACAACAGATATTGCAGAATGACTGAAGCAGCACTTCCCTGTGTTGCCATTAAATGCATTTTCAAGAGTTGTTTCATCTTTGGTACCACAAAACAACAGTTTACAGTACAGAAGACACACACATTAATGCCCACATTTACGAAGAGCAAAGCTTAAATCAGGAACTCAACTACACCTTATTATCGCTGTGCAAGTTCTGGTAATAACTTCATTACCACTTCATCTTGTACACCCAAGTTTTCCAGTCTAGCTCTAATTTGCACCTTTTGACAGTTAAGCAATCGATACAACACAATGTTCAGTAATTATGGAACCTAATGGAATACTGAAGAATGTATGAAATCAAATCTTGTAGTCTCAGAGCTCAATCATAGTTCACAATTTAGCACTAACCAAAATTAAATGAAATTCTTATTTTCTGTTAACTGTGTAATATGAACAGGTTGAAAGCAACTACATATGCTCTTGTCCAAAACAACCAACCCACACAGCAGAGATACCTACTAACATACAAGTACAGTCCGCCCCAATAGCTGAGTGGTCAGTGTGACAGAGTGTCATCCTATGGAACCGGGTTCAATTCCCAGCTGGGTCGGGATTTTCTCCGCTCAGGGACTGGGTGTTGCGCTGTCTTCATCATTATTTCATCCCCATCCAGCTTGCAGGCCACCCAATGTGGCGTCGAATGTAATAAGACCTGCACCAAGGTGGCCGGACCTGCCCTGCAAGGGGCCTCCCGGCCAATGACACCAAATGCTCATTTCATTTCATACAAGTACATATTTTTCACACACTTCAAAAATAAATTGGTTACCATAAATGTAAAGTACTGTGTGTTGGGATGTGCTTTGAGCATCGGACTGTACTTGATATTCTGCAAGATTTCTCTCTCTGATTTTTCTCTCCTTTCCTCTCACACACCATACATTTCTCTCCTAATGAAGAATCATTATTGCCCTGTTTATACCCATAATAGCTCTAAGTACTGCTGTTCCAGTAATTCACTAAAAAGGTTCCTTTACCTTCATATATGGCGCTTATGGATTCGCATGAAACACGGATCCTTCCCCCTGGTATGTAACATGTACAAAACAAGCAAAATACCCTCTGACTTCATGAAGAATGTAATAATTCCAATTCCAATGAAAGAAGAAGCTGACAGGCATGAATGTTACCAACCTCTCAATTTAATTAAGTCATGGCTTCAAAATACTGACACCCATTATCTACAAAAGACTGGAAAACTGTTAGAACAATGACCATTAGAGAAGCTAAGTTACAGTACTGCAGAAATGTAGGAACACAAGAGGCAATATTGGCCCAACAGCTCCTCTTAGAGAATAGGTTAAGGAGAGATAAATCTACATTTATAGCACTTTTAGACTTGGAGAAAGATTTTGACAATGCTGACTGGAATATACTCACTGAAATTCTGGAGATAGTGAGGGTAAAATGGAGGAACTGAAAAATTATATATAGCTTCTACAGAAACCAGAAGGCAGTTTTAAGAGTTGAAGGGCATGAACAGGAAGCAGTTGTTGAGAAAGCAGTCGACGCAAATGTAGCCTACCCCAATGTTGTTCAATCTCTACACTGAGCAAGCAGTAAGGTAACCAAAGAAAATTTTGGACAAGGAATTAAAGTTCAAGGGGAAAAACAGAAAAAAACCACCTCTGTGGTTTGTTGATGACATTGTAATTCTGTAACAGGCTGTCAGTGACTGACACAGATAACTGTTGAATTTGTGGCTGTCAGAGACAGCAAAGGACTTGGAAGAGTAGTTTAATGGAATGGACAGTGTCCTGAAATGAGAATGTAAGATAAACATCAACAATAGCAAAAGAAGAGTAATAGAGTGTAGTCATATTATAACAGGCCAAAACAAGGATAATGGAATGTGGACGAATTACATTAGGCAATGCTGAGGGAATGAGACACTAAAAGTGAGTTTCGCTATTTGGTAGTAAGTTAACTAATGATAGCCAAAGCAGAGGGGATATCAAATGTAGAATGGCAAAGTCACAAAAAGCATTTCTGAAGATACCTGTCTGGAGTGTAGCCTTGTATGGAAGGGAACATGGATGATAAGCAGCCCAGACAAGACGAAAATCGAATCTTTTAAAATGTGGTGCTATAGACGAATGCTGAGGATCAAATAGGTAGATAGTTTAACTAAATGAGGAGGTACTGAGTAAAATTGGGAAGAGAAGAAATCCATGGCACAACTTGTCTAAAAAAATAGAGTGGTTGATAGAACACATTCTGAGACATTAAGCCATCATCAATTTACTATCAGAAGGAAGTGTGGAGGGTAAAAACTGTGGTGGGGCACACTGTTCTCTCTCTCTCTCTCTCTCTCTCTCTCTCTCTCTCTCTCTCTCTCTCTCTCCCCTCCCCCCCCCCCCCTCCCTCTTGTAATAAAGAGGCAAATGGGTTTAGAATTTTCTCACAAAGAACACCTCTGTTGAAATCCATTGCCTTACATAATTTATGTAGTTGCTGGGTTCAACAGAGCTCTCATGCCACCCCCCCCCCCCCCAAAAAAATATTTTTCCTCACATGCTTGGGTTTAATTGTCATGTTAAACAGGCCAACTGAATGGAGAATCTAAAAGGTAAGAGTATCCTCTCAAATGGCTACTTTAATGTTTAATGAAGACAAGCCTCTGATACATTCTTCTTTGTGCACAGCATACAAATTTGGTCTCAAATTTTCTTGTTTCATTTTCATACATATTCTATAAAAACAGTTAAAGTTTCACAGTGAAGTGCCTGCCCTGATCCTCAAATTAGTATCACCTCAAATACTGAATCACTAACAAGGTGATTTATAAAATAACTATAGCTGAATTCTCAATTTAAGCTTTGTTACTACACAAACAAATCATCTTTTAACAGACTAGTTGCTCATATTCACTTGTCTCATCTTCACAATCATTCATTAAAAAAAGATCAATTTCATAAATCTGAGTAATAATTTAGGGGTCAAAAGAAACATGACAAAAAAATACAATTTTAAATAATCTAGTACAAATAACATAACACACAATCATACTACCGAAGACACAGACAGTTTATAAAGGATAAAAAGCCTATCGATAATTTTGCCTGTACAACAATATCTATCACATATAGATCAAATCATAATATACTACTCACTTATATCTGTGCATCTGAAAATCTACTCAACATGTTTCTAAAGGTATATAGCCTATGGACACCTGAGAAATTCTGAAACTTGGGATTCCACTAAAAGCAATGTATGGAGAAATATTACTTTTTACAGAATATTTCCTCATAAAGATTTTATTTTTAGATGATGACATATATCTAAAAGCCTTGTTATCTGACATGTGATCCAAAAAGTCACATGTCTGATGTAATTTATACTTTGTTAAAGGAAAAAATATATATAGCATACTTCCATAATATATCTGTTACAACAATATCACCTCAACTGCTTAAGTTTTAATATATATTTGAAATAACTTTTAATAAAGAACTGTCCACTGACAATACTTGACATTTTTATTCTGAGATACAACTGCATACAACATCTTCAATTTAGTCACACATAGACAGACAAGGGTAAGAAATGCCTACAAAAAGGCATTAAATATGTAGCTTAAGTACAGTAAAATCACGTGGACTCAAACTGACACACATTTATACTATCAAACAACTATCACATCCACATCAATATTTAAATAAATTTTTTCAGCGAGTTCCATCCTTAGAATCCCCACTGCAAGCACTCAGAGTTAAAGTTGATTTATGAAGTCTAACATATAATCAGCACAGAAGATCTTCATCTCTCAAGGAGAAAAAAAGTTTACAGTGGTCGACAACAACACCACACACATTAAATACGCGCTGAATAGGAATTCCTCTCCCTGCCCAGTTTCTCTGTTTTGTGCCATCTTATATAACCTGCCACAGTAACTACTCTGCAAAAAGAAAACAACACTAAAGCTACATTTTGAGTGTACAGCTCCATCATCATCTGAAGACATACTACTTGTAAATAGCAGGAATCATTACATTATATTATCTTTGAGGACACTTTGGAGGAAAGGATGAATGAATTCATACTTTTATACAACACACACACACACACACACACACACACACACACACACACAATTACCAATTCTGTAAACATAACTGTCAGCTTTGCATTTGTCTTATGGCTTTATTGCATGATAAACATTAACACATTACACACTATTGCATTTGTGATAATACCTTTCATTTTATATTTTGTACTGTTTGAGACTTTCCTAGCACAATAACTGCTTGAAAAGTTCTTGGGCATTGCATTGGATGTCACCAGAAGAATTTCATAATTTATTAAAGAGGGAGCTGCTTATCACCAAGGGCAACTGTGCAGAACTGCAATGGCTCACCACTATAGCTCCAAGCAGTAACCACCTCAGATAACATGCAGCTGCCTCATTAAAGTACCGTGCAGTTTCTGTGACAGCATCCAATGCTATGCCCAAGGACCTTTCATGCAATTTTGTATTTTGCTTGAAATGAGTATGGCATACATGGAAATGTTTACGGAAAAGCATACTTCATTGAGTATTCCCCCCCCCCCCCCCCCCAAATTTGTCAACTTTGATGAGCTACAGAATACTAGATTCCATTTTTGTGAAAAACCTCCTGTGTTCAGTTTAAAGGTAAAGAAGAACAAAACATTTCAGATAACTGAAACTGTATGGCTGCAAAACTACTCTTTGTGAAGTGTTTCTCGTAAGCTCTCCTGGCATTCAGAGAGTTGTGCATGCAAACTGTGAAATCTTTTATTATGATGGAGTATGGAATACAGGGAAACAAGATAATTGTTTATAATCTAACAGGATATAAAATTAGGCTCCATAATTGCAGAAGTGAACACAGAAGTGCTGGGGATACTAAAGCAAATGTCTGCACTGCATATCACATGCAAAACTGCTCAGAACTAGAGTTTGTAGAAGTAGCCCCTAGGTAAAAAAAAATAAAAAAAATAAAAATAAAAATTGTGATGGCATATACCACTCAACCAAGTGTTCATTTAGAATCTGTATTATTTGGCAGCGTTACTGAGAATTCACATACACATACAATAGCAAATGACTTTAATATAAATAAAATGAGAGAAAATTTTTGTAGAGGAAACTTACACGACACCTTGCACATTTTTATTCTTCAGACATAACAATAGATCATGTAATCAGTATCATACCTGAGAACTGACAGTATATAAAAGTCGTAAATACTATAATTGCTGATCACTATGGCCAGACAATTCAAGTACTTGGCAAATGGAAATATGATGACACAACTAAGACAGACCAATACACAAAATCTAAACTTTTTAGAAGTAATACCGAAAATAGAAAACTGGGAGGGCACTTATGGAGAAAAATCTGTAAGGAAGCTAGGAAACATTCTGTGAAAATTTGAAACAATATAAAAATCTAAGTTGAGTAAAGATATGTGGAGGGGAGGGGGGTTGCATATAGAAGTTCAGTGAAGACTGGATCACATAAAAAATTATTCACGATACGGAAGTATTTATAAAGATATCCAGGAGCGTAAATGAAAAACAAAAGATGTGGTCTACAGAGAGATGATAAAAGCACCAACACCCCGCCCCCTCTCTCTCCCCCCCCTCTCATAACTAATTTGTCATGTTGTCCCGGAGTATTTATTACAGCTACCCACTGTCCAGCACAGTGTAAATTTACTATTACGAGCGCATGGCATGTCTCATCCTTTATTTATCTATAGTTGCTTTTGTATTGAGTGAGCAAATGTTATATCACACTTCTTTGTTTGAAAGAAAACTTCATTGTAATCTAAAAGTGACCACTACCAAATGCGTTAATGCTGCATTGGGGTACAAGAGTTTTACTTTGATTTACTTGTGCTTATTGCACGTTACAACATTGTCAGTGGACTGGTTTGATAAATTTGGTCATAGCCCTGCATAGATTGCTGCCAGCAAGCAATTACTTTGCAAACTGTAACTCACAAATACCAAAATTACTTATCAAATAGAATATGTGACACTACTAACAAAAGTTCTTCATCTTTATAGCTATCACCTTGTCGTAATCGTTCAGATAAATCACAGCATCTTGCACTTGACATTGTTGAAATGACTAGCTTCTAACAACTAACACAAAAGCAACAAAAAGTTACCAGTAAATAGAGCAGGACAATTCTTTGAGCTGTGCACAGCAGCAAGTTCACAAAGACACAGTCAAGCTTCCATGAGCATTCAAAGACCACATCTTCCGAAAAACACCCAACAAAGCATGCTTCCTCACAAATATTTTTGCACGTGTCATCCCCTTTCCATTGAAAATATAAAATTCTAATATTAATGAAGCCAGCCACTTTCATGATTTTAGTAAGGTCACACACACTGATACTCACCATGCAATGGAACCACAAGGAGAGCTATAATTGGAGGTCACTCGTTACAAAAAGGAAAGCAGATCTCTAAGGTGCAAAGTGGAACAAACAGTTATACTGTATGGCTACTAGTTTTTACAAGAAAATGATATTTGTTAAACTACAAGGTTGGTAGTTGGGGATTTTGTGCAATAAGGAATATAAAACATAATGAGTAGATCACCGTTCCCTAGCACACACATCCATACAAAACTTCTGTTTAACAATGCAGTTGGTAAAGTCTTCCACATTACATAAGCTGAAACGTTTTCAATTATCCTACAGACTTGATCCTTCATGCTTTCTTGGGTTTGTAGCCAAGTTGTCACTTTCTCTTTACACAACATTTCCACAACTTCTCTATTCATTTTCGTAAGGTGTCACAAGCACATTATGTTGCTCAACTGCTGATGAAGACAACTGGGAAAGTGTTAAGAGTAGAAAACAGCTTGGATTCAAACCCAAAATTCAGGCACATGCTAATGCAATTTGGTAACATAAAGCAGAAAGTGTTTATTGTTGTCAATGACACCTGCCACTTGGGAATTATTTGTGTTCAAGAAGCCATAATAAACGTAATATTAACTGCAAGAGAACAAACTGTATCTTTAACAACTACTGCAACTTACTGTAAGTCATTTTAGTAGCTCTAAAAGACAACACACTGCGTTGTTGATGTCTTATTTATGTCATTTCACTTTGCAATTTATAGCGGCTTTTCATTAAGGAAAAAGTTATGTTGACCATAGGACTCAAAAACTTAACATGTGTGAGAAGTAAATACTGTCATATCTGTATTTACTTCCACTTTCATCATTTGTTGTTACAAAACAGATGAACATGTTTATCACTTCTTCTGTACTTACAAATAAATTTTCCATCTTTCAGTGATATTTGTTACAAAAACAGCAAAATTATGAGTGTATCTGCCAAGGAATATGAATGAAACATCCTAATTGCTATACAGACTCATTTTCATGCACTGACATCAATTTGTAAACTTCTTTATCACTGTTTCATTTAGCTTTATTCTATTTTGTAGGGAAAATGTATAAGCAATGGCTTTGTCCAACATTTTTCTATTTTTTTCCTTTTTAAAACAAAAAAATCTGGACATGGAAACTAATGAATGGAAATATTTAATATTTAGACTTCCGATAGTAATGAAACTTCACCTGCCTATCACCACCACCACAATGTTCCACATTTCAATTATCTTTTTCTTCTTCCTATATTATCAGCTGCCACTTCATTATATGTTTTCCTTATATTGGGTATTTGCAAGAAAAAATTCAATCAATTTTAACTGGAAAACCTGAGTAGCTTTTGTACCTCATCTGCACAGCTTTCTTAGATGTATGAATCAAATTGTTTTTATTTGAGTGCTTTACATAAACATAGATATGACTAGCAAGAGATGAAAGCCCATTTCTTTGTTAAGTATTACAGGTAACAACACGGTGGCTAACAGGTTACTTTCTGCTTTTCCATAATACACAGATCATACTATAGATTGTATTAGCTGTATTTCTATAGGGACATAATTAAATGTATATGCTACTTTTTTTTTAAAGTGATCCACTAACTATATTTATTTTCACATTATTCTCAGATAACAAAACTAAGGTCAATAAATATATTTGTGAACATTATACATGGCTGATTCAGTCATTTCATTCTGAAGTCCAATGTAAACCTCTACAAATTTTGAATAAAATGGCAAGTAAAATTCATTCATCATGTATCTTTAGAGCTCGTAATTAAAAGCAACAGCAATAAATATCACAGCAAGGACATGATGGCAGATTAATCTAACCCAGTGTTTTAAAAATTCATAAAAAATAAAACGCAATATGAAGTTAGAAACTGGAATTGCTTTTTCTCCAACAGAGTTTCAGACACTCAGAAATTATTACAAAATCTTGCTGTCAATACTCCACTTCATAATAGCACGAAATGTTTAAACACAACCCTAGTAATTCACTTATAAAGACTGGAAAAAACAGTCAGTCAAAAAAGAAACAGTGCATCACAGGATGGCTAGAATAGCAATCCATTCATTGGAATTTCAGTCACTGACACTAGAAGCATTTCATAGTTCCGCTCATCAAACAAACACTGGAGAGGCTGATGGTTTTCCTTCCTAAAGGTAATATTATACACTATACAAATAATTCATTTTGATATATTCCACATGATTAATTGGTTTTCCTACCATATTTTCCTCTTTTTTAATCTGTACATCTGTAATCTAAAAGCAATAATCAATTATTACACTTTATTTGCAAGGCAACATGGTGTGATCAACATAAACAAAGCGTAATGTCTGATCAAGCATCTATAAAAAGAATATGCAGACAGCAATAAATTATGTAAACTCAGGACTTTGGAACAGTTAAGGTTCTCTCATTAACAAACCTGCACAAGTCTTTTGTATCCATTTATAAATCATCATAACTTTACCTTTATAGTTGCAACACGAACTGAACAGACCTGATCACAATCTGCAACATTAATGTCATACTGGGAATCATATAATTGTAGTCTCAATTTTCATTACACTGTTAACACAGGCACAAGTATCAGGTCTGCCTGAGCTAATCTTTGTTCATTCAAAGAATAGCAGAGTCATATCACTATCCACAAAACGATGATGAGCAAATCCGATTTGCAGTTCACACACTAGAAGAGGCTGGCCGAGTGCTGAGCACTGAGAATTGCTGCCAGCAAGGAAGCAGGGACTGGCAGTCCCAGGCATGGAGCATGAGCAGCATCATCAGGTGGACTGTGGTCACACGATGCCCTTGTAACAGGGTCACCGCATCATGGTGACTCTACAGATGAGGAATGACGCAGCAGACGGTAACAAGGCTTGCAAACAGGTACAGCACGTTGTGACATATGTCCAGGAAGTGACGTGTGTTTATCTATGCAGCGTGTGCAGTAAACATCGCCACATCTCCAACAATGGTACTGAAAAAACCAAAATGTTAGTGACATTGGAGCCTCCAGGGTGAAACACACACACACACACACACACACATACACACAGAGAGAAAGAGAGAGAGAGAGAGAGAGAGAGATTACTTTATAAACATGGGATACAGTGCATTTTCTCATTACTCTCTCTATATTGTCTAGAAACACTTATACCTATATACACTTTCACTCTGGTTTCAGTTGTCCCGAGAGGCTGAGAAAGGTGCATCTCAAGATTTCATAAAACTTTTAATATAATTCTGGGCTTTAGTCAAATAAAAGTGAAATTTCTGTTAACTTTTTAATTTTCTTTGGGAATTTGTTCCTCTGTCTTTCACTTCCAAGCATTCTATCCTAGAATACATCTAGCGCGCACGTGTGTGTGTGTGTGGGGGGGGGGGGGGGGGGGGCAGGTCAAATATGACTGTCATGTTAGCAATTTTGTTTTTTATTTCTTTTGATTGCTGCCGTTTTGTTAACATATAATACTGGAAATTCATATACAATAATGACAGACAAATTAGGCTCAAAGGAATTAGCTATAATATTTTCTTACTTAAAGACTGTTAATTAGTATGCTAGAGGAAACATTTGACACAATCTGTTGCTTCTTCATTATACTTGTCAGCTGATCTCAAACCAATTTTTATGTGGTAGTTAATGAGCATACCAATTACTGCTTAACAAGAACATTTATATTTTACAACAAATTGTGTTTCCTGCAGCACTAATAGGCAACTGCAAACAAATAAAATCCATCTTCACAAGTAACCTATAAAAATGCTTAATACAATAGGCTTCAATCTGCTACACTTTAAATTAATTTTAGAATTTATGTAGACTTTCAATACTCTCTCTCATGTTTATGGGGAAATAGTTTATCAAATAATCCCACTTTGTACTTACAGAGGGGTGCAGAACCAATGTTGGTTTTCCTGCAAGAGTTACATTTATCCACTCTACTCAATACTCTTCCTGTTTCTTTTCGCATGATACATTATATGCTTAAACAAAATTTTGGCTTTCATGGTTTACAATTTTTTATCAGAAACTGCTTCCTCCATATTATTTTGACCACAGCAAATTGCCACTTACAGCCACACATGCAGTAGAGATAAAAGTAAATATGCATTCTCGGTACGTTTCAGTACAGTATGCTGTGCCTCAAGTCAAAAGCAGAACAATGCTGTTTAAGTACATGGTTTAGTCTGTCAATATCCTCTGACGGGTCACTCAAAGCTAAGATTGTGCACTAAGTGTCACTTCATGGCAAGAAGAGCTCTCACCGTAGGAAGTTGCCTGTCAAATTCGTGTACACCAGAGCACTGCCATTCGAATCAATTGCTATATCTAGACACAAAATATGATGTGCCCTAGACCTAGATCAGCAGTTGCCAACCTGAGGGCAATTGCCCCCCGAGGAGTAAAATGTAATTTTCTGATAGATGAAAACAAATAAGTTGAAATGTGATTCAGTAACTAAACTAAATTACTCTTAAATGCCGGTTACTATTTTCACTATTTCATAACATTTTGATTCTGAATAAGTTAACAATAACTACACTTTTTTTCAAATACTAGTATTAACATATGAAACACCGTGGAGGTGGTTACAGCTTGTCAAATAAGCACACCTACTTTGTAATTTGTACCACGCTTCAATGACAGTAACACTGTGACACATACATCACAATGCTTAAATATCTCCTAAAAATGCCTTCTTCAGTTCTAGGAAGTTTGTGCAATTGCCCAGAAAGTGATTCATTATTTTCTTTGCAACATTAAATGAACTAATTGACAGCATGACATAACTGTTACTATGTACACATACTTTAAATGTGGTTGATTTTAAATGGTAGTGAAGGGTGTGAGTAAAGCAAGTGTCGCTAGGGAGAGGAGTAGGTCACAGAAAGCATTTTTTGTAACAAGTGTATACCCTCCATGTGGATAGTTAGCTTTCTTTTCTGAGAAGGACTTGTAGGTAGCAGTTGTGATACACTGAGAATTAGTAGTAGTAGTAGTAGTAGTAGTAGTAGTAGCTTTATTCATTCGTAGATCTCTTTTTACAAGGATACAGGACATGTCAAATTCTATAGAAAAAAAGGTTGTTAGAAGTATGCAGTATCAATTGTCCCACTGACTCATTACTAAAGGTTTAATAAAACACTTACAAAAAATAAATTATTATCTTTTGTCATTTTAAAAATGAAAGTGTTTGAAGAAAATTCTTTTTCATTCTATAGTTTAGTTAGGCAATAATTACAATGATGGGGGAGGAGGAGAAAGGTTGGCAACCACTGACCTACTAGGTAGTACAATATCCTCTCCAGACAATCAATTTGGCTCGTAGGCATCCATTTCAAACTACAGTAAGCCACCTGAGCCCCATGGTGCACACAGAAGGTGGAAAAGGTAATATCTGTAATGGAATCTAAATCAATTGGTTTCTCTTCACTGAGGAGTGAAGTAACTTAGTATTAAGAAAACAGTCTTAATCACGTTTTTTATTTATTTAGTGCCAACCAGTTCAGCCCATTGCAGGAGCCATCTTCAGGGCAAACACATTGTGAAATTAAAATATATATCTTAGACAAAACTAATGACAACCATCTTATAAGAGTGGATTATGTAAATATAATGTTTTACCCACTGGTCGACTGCCAGTGGCATCACATCTACCAAGGTGTGGCAAGAGACTGTAAAAAATTTACCTTATGCCTGGGTTTCGGTAGCAAGCTATGATCACCTCCAGCAGTGACCAATGGCAGACGTTTTTTAACAATAAATCACACCATGATGCTGAACGCCTCTTCTGTAGTGTCTGCCACTGTGCATCTCTGTGATGTTTTTGTGGCTACTAAATGAACCTGACACGAAACATGCTGCTCTTCTTCAGATCTTCTCTATTTTCGCTTTCAGTCCTGTCTGGTACGGATCCCCTACTGATTAACAATACTAAAGTATTGGACAAAAGCAAAATTTGTAAGCCATTTCCTTCGTTGATGGACTACATTTCCTGTGGATTCTTCCAATGAATCTTAGTTGCCAGACTGCCTTCCTTGTGATCAATTTTATGTGGTCATACATTTCAAATCACTCCCCATACATACCCCTAGGTATTTTATGGAAGTAACTGATCCCAGTGATTGTTCTGTAGTTCTGCAATCATACAATAAAGGGTTTTTCTGTCTCTGTATTTGCAATGCATTTGTTTATGTTGATGGTCAACTGCCTCTCCCTGCAGCAGTCCACCAAGTGTCGACCCTCTACAGGCCTTTCTGCATTTCACTATAATTTTCCACCATCTTGACTTCTCTGTACACAACAGCATCATCCATGAAAAGCCTCGTGGAATTTGCGATGTTATCTACTAGGTTATCTGTATATATTGTGAAAAGTAATCATCCTGTAGCACTCCAGTGGGGCATGCCCCAAGTTACTTTTATATCTGATGACTTCTCTCCATTCAGAATGACATGATGTGTTCTATTTGCTAAAAACTCTTCAATTCAATCACACAAATGGCCTGTTATTCCATATGCTTGTATTTTATGCATTAGGCAACAGTGTAGAGCTGTACAAAATGCATCCTGGAGGTCAAGTAACGAAGCATCTACCTAGGCACCTATATCTACTGCTTTCAAGGTTTCATGGGCGAATGAACAGAGTGAACTGGGTTTCACAAAATTGGCACTTTTGAAACTCATGTTGGTTCCTACAGGAGATTTTCAGTCTCCAAAAATGTCATGATATGCAAGCATATTCTACAACTGACCCATGTCAGAGATAGGCCTAGTTATGTGCACCTTTTCCACAATGCTTCTTGAAAACAGGAACAACCTGCACTTATTTCCAATTGTCACGAACACTTGACTCCTCCAAAGACCTATTGCATATTGCTAGTTGACAAGAGCAAGTTCTTTTGCACACTTTACATAGAATAATATTGGTACCCCAGAAGGTCTAGTGACATTTCCCTCTGTTGAGCAGTTTCAATTGCTTTTCTACTGCATGGTCACTTACAGGGTGGCACACGAAATGTGTTACCAATTGTTTCTTTCACAATTTACGACACACATTAGATATGCCGCTGGGATCTCTACAGCAGTACCAGCAGAGCTTGAAAAAACAAATGAGTTACGAAATGACGTGTAATGCACAATACTGCCGCTAGGAGACTAGTAAGCAGCAATGGAAGACTGATGACATAGCAACGATCGGCAATTGTGTTACTTTTTCATGAAACAAAAAGTCTTGTTGTGACTCAGAGGTGTTTTCGACAACAGTTTAACACAATGGGTCCCTTGCAAGAAGACCATCCACAGGTTGTACGATAAATTTGTACAGGAAGGAACAGTATTGGAAGCGAAGTGACCTCGACCTAAGCCTGTTTGTTTGCCAGAGAGTATTGAAGCAGTACGAGTTGCTGTACAGAGAAGTCCCGGGAAATTGTGTAGAAAGGCAGCAGTGCAACTGGTAATATCCAGACGCTCCGTTCAACGCATTCTTAAAAGTGACCTCCATATGTACTCATACAAGATGACATGTGCACAGAATCTCACTGAAGAACACAAGCAGTAGAGACTACTGTTTGCTCAGTGGGCAGAGGATAGGGAAGAAACTCTTGGTTTTCAGACGAGGTGCATTTTCATTTAGATGGTGTAGTTAACAAACAAAATGTACACATTTGGGTCACTGAAAACCCACAAGTGCTTCACGAACGACAACATTATGCTCCGAGGATTACAGCGTGGGCAGCAATTTCCAGTCACGGACTTATTGGATCCTTTTTCTTTGAAGAAACTGTGAACAGCGAGCATTATTTGAGAATGCTTCGCAATAGCTTCATTCCACAGCTTCTTGCTACTGTCTTACCCTTCAACACACAGTGGTTCATGCAAGATGGAGCAAGGCCACATATTGCAAACACTGTGTTGGAGTTTTTACATGAGCATTTCAACATGCGGATCTTTTCACTCAGGTTTCCAGGTTGCTTCAATGATGGACAAAATTGGCCCCCCAATAGTCCAGACCTCAATCCATGTGACTTTTTTCTTTGGGGGTACCTAAAGGAAAAAATTTTCCCGAAACGTCCACCTGATTTAATGGAGCTCAGAAGACTTATTCTTCAAGCTTGCAGTGAAATTACGGAATACATGTACCGTAGGGTAATCACTAACTACAGTGTTCATTTGAAGGAAGTTAGGAAACGAAATGGTGGACACATTGAGCATGTGCTGGGTTAGAACAAATCTCCATGTTCCTTTCAGATTGTATTGACAATAAAGTTTATATTCAAAAACAAAATTGTAACACATTTCGTGCGCCACCCTGTATTTCAATATCAGCCATTTTGTCATCTGTACGATGATTTAAAAGAGGCACTACATTGCAATGTTGCTATGTGATGTGAACAATTTTGGAAAAAGATGTTTAGTATTTCAGGTCTTTTCTGTGTCGTCCTCCATTCCACTACCATTATGTTCACAGAATGTCTGGACACATGGGTCCAATCCAGTTTGAGATTTAACATACGACCAAAACTTCTTAGTATTTTCTGTCAAGTCAGCAGACAGAATTTAATGTTTAAATTCACTGAATGCTTTATGCACGGTTCTTCTTACACAGAGTTTGACTCTTTATTTGTCTGTGAGGCTTTGACTATATTTAAATTTGCAGTGAACTCTCTTTGCTTTTGTAGCAGTTTTCTAACATGACTGCTGAACCATGTCAAGTCTTTTCCATCTTTCGCAACTTTGCTTGGCACACACATATCTAAAGCATATTGTACAATGCTCTCAAACTCTGCCCATTGATACTCAATGTTTTTAGTGCTGGAGGTGAAATTTTCGTGATGACCCCTCAGGTAATCTGAACTCTTGTTTCTTGTCACTCTTGCTAAGCAGAAAGATCTCCCTCCATTTCTTTGTATTCCTATTTACAGCTGTATTCAGTGATGCTGTAATGGCCTTGTGATCACTGACTCCTTGTTCTATGCTAACTGAGTCAAAGTTCAAATCCCTTTGTCACTAGCATGTCTAAGATGTTATCTACATTAGTCAGTTCCTTGAGAAACTGGATATCAAGTTAATTTTCACATAAAGCACTTACAACATTTTCACATGTTTCTTTGTACCTACCACCAACCATAATCATTTGATTATCCAAGTCCAAAGCTAGTAGTAGTAGCAGTAGTAGTAGTAGTCGTCTTCAGTCCTGAGACTAGTTTGATGCAGCTCTCCATACTACTCCAACCTGTGCAAGCCCCTTCATCTCCCAGTACTTACTGCAACCTACATCCTTCTGAATCTGCTTAGTGTATTCATCTCTTGGTCTCCCTCTAGGATTTTTACCCTCCAATGCTAAATTTGTGATCCCTTGATGCCTCAGAACATGCCCTCCAACCGGTCCCTTCTTCTTGTCAAGTTGTGCCACAAACTTCTCTTCTCCCCAGTCCTATTCAATACCTCCTCATTAGTTACGTGATCTACCCACCTAGTCTTCAACATTCTTCTGTAGCACCACATTTCGAATGCTTCTATTCTCTTCTTGTCCGAACTATTTATTGTCCATGTTTCACTTCCATACATGGCTACACTCCATACAAACACTTTCAGAAACGACTTCCGGACACTTAAAGCTATACTCGATGTTAACAAATTCCCCTTCTTCAGAAATACTTTCCTTGCCATTGCCAGTCTACATTTTATATCCTCTCTACTTCGACCATCATCAGTTATTTTGCTCCCCAAATAGCAAAACTCCTTTACTACTTTAAGTGTCTCATTTCCTAATCTAATTCCCTCAGCATCACCCGACTAAATTCGACTACATTCCATTATCCTCCTTTTGCTTTTGTTGATGTCCATCTTATATCCTCCTTTCAAGAGACTGTCCATTCCGTTCAACCACTCTTCCAAGTCCTTTGCTGTCTCTGACAGAATTACAATGTCATCGGCGAACCTAAAAAGTTTTTATTTCTTTTCCATGGATTTTAATACCCACTCCGAATTTTTCTTTTGTTTCCTTTACTGCTTGCTCAAGGAATCCAAGAAAAACAGACTGGGACTCATGGGAAAGACCACAAATCATGCTTATCTGAAGTGCAAACTTTGATAAGGAATCCAGTAGATTTCCATTAGATTTCAAGTAAATGTCAGAGCAGTGACATCTGGCTTGCAAGGGGGAAAGGGCAACATGAAAACATCCAGAGCCTCAAATGGTTCAAATGGCTCTGAGGGCTATGGGACTTAACATCTGAGGTCACCAGTCCCCTAGACGTAGAACTACTTAAACATAACTAACCTAAGGACATCACAAACATCCATGCCAGAGGCAGGATTTGAACCTGTGACCATAGCAGCAGCACAGTTCTGGACTGAAGCGCTTAGAACCGCTCGGCCACAACGGCCGGCCATCCAGGAGCCCTCGCTAATACAACCTCCCAATTACGCAAGCAAACTATCATCCTGGAAGGTATTCTGTGAAGAAGTGCCAGACTTCACAAACTCCTGACCGGACTACTGACTAATGAAGGTGGTATCCTGAGGAAAGAGGATAGTGAGTATAAAAGAATAGAGAATGATACACTGGATGTGCTCCTCTGGACTCATTTCCATAGTGCACTTGGAAGATAAAATAGACCAAGATTTAGTCCCTGAGAGAAACTGGTTTACAGGTTATCAAAGAGAGAACTTGGACTCTGCCAGATGATGTGTTGATTGCACAAAAATCCAGTGGGTAGTGGCAATGTTTCAACCATTCAAGTCACCAGCCCCAGATGAAATCTTTGTAGCTCTACTGCAACAAGTACGAGACAGTTTAATTAGACTCCTATGGATGGTGCTTATGGTTAGCCCATCAACAGGAATTATTCCTAATGCTTCAAGGACACTGAGGGGTGTTTTCATTCTGAAGCCAGTGGGAACTGGTTATACTGAGGCTAAGGATAAGAGACCCATCAATTTGTCCTCCTTTTGTTTAAAGACATTAGAAAAACTGGTGAATGTCCACCTTAGGGAATAAAGACTAACTGAGGTTCTTGTACATGTAAACCAACATGCATATCAACAAGGCAAATCATGTGAAACGTATTTCACCAATTTGTAGGGGAGGTCGAAAAGCACTGCACTATCAGGAAACTACTCACTTCTCAGACACTGAAAGGACATTTAGTAATACGGCCTTCGAGTCCATTGTTACAACTGCAGAAGAGCATGGCATAGAGATCACTATATATGGGTGGATGAATTCTGTGATGAGATGAAGAGAGGTAGAAGCCACCATGATGAATGAAAAATTGTGAACACCGCCACGAGATGGTGTCTGCAAGGAGGAGTTTTGTCCCCGCTACTGTGAAACCTAGCGTTGAATGAACTAGCTGAAGAGCTAAATACTAGAGGCAACTTTTGTCAAGGATATGCAGACAACTTAGTCATAGTAGCACTTGGCAAAATTACTAGTGCTGTTAGAACAATGGCACATTGTACACTGAACTTTGAGCAAAACTGGTGCTTATGATAATTTATGGAGCTACAGTATGGTGGAACAAAGTAGAACAGAAGATAGCTACTAAGCAGTTTGGTAATGTGTGGAGACAGCTCTGCTTAGCTGTAACAGGTGGAATTAGCAAAACACACACTTCTGGGATGAAGCCCATGCTGGACGCACCACAATTACACCTTAGAGTTACAATCTAGTCAAGGCATACTGAGGTGGGGCATACAGGCTAAAAACTGGAAATAATTGGATAACTATACAATGTTCACAATTCCAACCAACATAAAGGATGTAAATACAGGAATAGTCAGGGAAATGCCAACTGATTAACAATACCTTCCAGCTGCTCCACTAAACCTTTCAATGTTAACAGCTGGAAGTAGGAAGCAGTGCAAGAACAAACCACACCACACAGGAAACATAGCGTGGTTTAATGACAAGTTAATAACAGATGAAGGTGCTGGGCCTGGTGTTTATGGTGTGCAGCCCAGACTTGAGATACAAATCTCTCTAGGCATGTTGGTCATGGTATTCCAGGCAGAAATATCCACTATCAGGCTGTGCACAGAGGAGAATATGCTGAAGCATTGCAAGGATCAGAACATCTCCATATCTTCAGACAGGCAAACAGCTTTGATCTTGCTGCAAGGTATGACAGAGATTTCGAAGATTATTGCAAAATGCTACAAGGCCCTTGTGAGGCTGGGGGAAAGCAGAGTGTAAACTGGAGCCTACCCTACTGTTCACTAAGGTGATGGTTACATCAAAACCACACTGCTGGATCAGAAGGCAGTTGGACTACAATCCAATAACAAAAACATGGCACACTAAGGATGCCAAAGTCATGTTTCAAGAGAACTTATGTACTCTGGACTCTTAACAGGAGATGGATTAACCTCATGGTAGGACTAATGACAGGCGATGGGAACTTTAAGAAACACCTACACACACCTGTACATGACAGGTATAGGGAAAGAAGCTCCAAAATGTGGTCTGTGAGTTAAGGTGATGAAACTACATCGCACTTAATCTTCCAATGCGAAGCATTGCAGATCAAAAGACACAATATTCAGTCCTCCAAGTCCTGAAGAAATTGGGCCTAGCAAAGGGCCTCCTACTACTCTAAGGCTATTGGTTGACTTTAATAGAATCACAGGAAGTGAAAACACACAAACTGTGCTTTCATGTGGGCAATGGTGAACTGGGACCACTGCTGTTTCTTTCTCTGTGTTCAAAACAAATCAAGGTATAGAAAGAAAGGACAGATAAAAAAAGACCAAGGAAAAAGGAGCAAAGAAAGTTGCATGTAGAGACAGGGATGAGGTTGATTGCGAATAAATAACAAAATTACCATACAGGAAAGGGGACAGGGGGTAGGGCTAACAAGAGGTTCAGACCAGGAGGATGTGAAGGGGTTCTCTAAAGTACAGGGGAACTAGTGCCATGTGGGAAGACCCAAATGATTGCTATGGCACAAAAGTTACTCAGGTCTCACAAGCCAAGCCATACAGCTAGTTCAGCACTGGCTGCCCCAAGACTGACCCTACTTCTGGATACATTCATCCATTTTTCCAGTTTGTTGGTGATAATATTTACATAAGAAGCCATTCAGTGAATTTGTGAACTCATCAACAACATGAGATGCTCCACATCTTGACTTGCCCAGGATTTACCAACACTAGAGTAAGTGGTTGTGGATGGGTGCCTGGATTATGTTTTGCAGTGGGAACTTAACAAGGACACTGTGAAAGTAAGAAAGGGGGGGGGGGGTGAAGTGAATATGCCACAAAGGGATTATCTCACTTCAGGGCCTTTTATATCTTGCCACCTATACCTGTAAAGTACCTGATACTGAAACATAACAACAGGTGAACAAGTACGGCTAAAATAAATTCCATATAGACTATTGTCTTCTGTGGTACCTGAGAATTTCCATGGGTCTGGATACCACACACTGATAGCTGACAAGTTATAACACAGTCAATATTCATGATGAAAAATAAACTAACTTTTGTGTCAATAAAATAAGTATAATTCATTTGTGTTTGTTAGATTCATAGTCACAAATAGAAGAAATTTGATTTTTGTCAGTCAAACAAGCAGTTTGTACCACTTCAGGGCTCATCTAATGTTACAGTTCCCCCACTTGCTGGATGGCTAAGTCAGTTAACAGGTTGGATGAAGGCAAAAGGATACCACCTTCAACAGCGCCATGCCTAGTGAAGTAATGTTGTGCTCAAAACAACCTTCAGACTGAAAACACCTTTGTTGTTTAACATTTCGGCACAACCTATGAACCAATGAAGTGGAATTCACATTTATTTACTCAGACATTCAAGGGAAAGAGAGGGAGTCAAGATAGTTCAACCACCTCCAGGATGGTACTGGAAAATTGTTCAGTAGAAAGTGTACTAAAAATAAATCTAAGTTCTTTATTATTTTAACAATGTAGTAAAACACAGATTGCTACTTACTGTAAAGAAGATTAATCAAATTGCAGGCCAACAATTTAAAGACACTCACATAATGTGAGCATATTTAATAGTGCCTGTTGCAACTTGAAGTGTCTTCTTTATAGTAAATAGCAATTTGTCTTTTCCTGCATTGTTGATGTTCGTATTTAGAGTTTCCATTGTTTGATTCTATATTATTTACTTTTTTTGATCTATAAGTATTTACTGATGCACAATAAATTGAAGAACCTTACAAACCTGTGTACCATTATACAGATATGAATTTAAGAGTAATGTATGGTTCTTTTTGTAAACGTTTGACTGATTCTACATCTTTGCAATATATTTGCTTCATGGATCCTTGGAACAGTAAAGTAGAATAAAACACACAAATGGTCCCTACTACACATAATAACTGTTTTCTTCAACTTTATCATCATCATCATCATCATCATCATCATCATCATCATCATTTCCATTTTTAATTATTACTATTATAACTATAGTCATTTATTTCACAACATAAGAAGTTGTATGCCACACAAATCAAACAAATGTTACAAATATTTCAGTAGCTAAGACAATATACTTGGACATCCTGAAAAGTATCAGTGAACTACAGAATCCACACTATGAAGTACAGTTAAAGTATAATGTAAAGTCTGAGATACTAACCTTTCTGCTAAAATGATCAAATGGAGTTGAACACACACATTCCCTTATATTCCGCAGTGTCTTCCAGTCCAGAGCAACTGAATTTAATTCTTCTGCTAACTGATCAACTGTGAGAACTTCTTTACTTTTAGCAGTATTGGGAACTACGCATAGAGAGAGAGAAAATACAACCATAGCTAAAATACACCATCCAATACAAAATTTACCTTAAAATGCTACTGGTTATCTGCAATCTGTATTGTTTCATTAATTTACATTAACTCAAACTAATCTTATACAGGACATCTATGATGTGGATGCTCCTAATATCAAATAAATTGACAAGGCTATAACAGAATGAAGGAAGGAGGGAGAGAATGAATATTAGGATTTAACATCCCATCAGTATGTTGTGATAAGAAAAAGAACACAGAGTCAGACTGGAGACTCAGGGAAAGAAATGAGCCATTTCCTTTTCAAAGGATCCATCCTGGAATTGCCATAAGTGATACAGAAAAAATGAATCTGGAGGAACAGACAGGGAATTGGATCATGAATCCAAGTCCACAGTCATCCACTGCATAACGTTGTTCTGCAGTATAACGAGGAGTTCAGAAAATGGTGTTAGGCAAAGGGCAGAGCATACTGTTGATTGCTTAATACTTCTAACTCTACTGAGAAAAGAAATAATTGGATGATGCACTCTTTTAAACACAATTCAACAGTTCCTAAAACAAAGAGAAGACAGTGATGAAGGGATTATCAATACATTTCACTGCCAACAAGGACTTTTTTTAAGCCAGTAAAATGTGACTAGTCACATGGCACACACCTGTTTCAGCTCTATGTCTTTGAAAATTTAGTATAATGTTGCTGACACTGCACTGGTCAATTACAGTATATGATTAGCACATTTTTTCTGATTATCTGTTAGAAAAGTGAACACTGACATTCACTATATCACTGTATCAATCTAAAGAACAATTCTAAGCTTTTTTAGTGGTCAGTAAAAGTACTACAGACATAGTTGTAGGAAATCAGGGATCACTGTATTGATTACTACCAAGATATCCAACGGCATGCATTTTATAAATATCAAGAAAAAAAGGTAAATCAATTCACAGCTGACAGTACTTCAGCTACATAGCCAATGCCCCTAATCATACAATAACTCCTTCAGGATGTGTTGCATGCACAAAGCAATGAATGGAGAAAAATATTGTATCAGGTCATTTTTTTACATTGTGGAACACATATGCCATACATATCCTGATAACATACAAACCATTGTTAATAGCAAGTTTCTCTGTACTCTCCTTAGTAGGTTCCAATCCTCCACAATTTTCATAGAGGTATTTGTTGTCAAGAACATCACTCCCATCAGGTACAGTTCTCACATTTCTTACTTTCATTTCTGCTAACTGGTCTTTCAATGAGTTGATCCTCTGAAAAACATGAACACACTGAAATGAAGTGTGTGTGAGTATGGCCAGGAAAGGGTGGGGTGGGGAGGGGAGGGGGCAAGATGTAAAGATGAAATTTCATTTCAATGGCAGTCAGCTGTAAGTAAGTAAGATGTACTGTGAGTAGGAGTGCGATTGAGGGGTTGGGGTAAGAGGGGAGGGTGGAACTGTAAAATTTGTCCTGGGAAAGGACTGTATTGCTCCACCACAATATGAGAGGTGTTCTCCAGTATTTATATATGATGAAGATACAGTAAACCACTAGGAAAAAAGCACCATTCTCTGCTTTGTTACTCATGGAGCTGAAAGTTATACATTTACTGTTTAATGAGCAGTACATTGATTTATTTATATGCATGTCAACTGAATCACACACCTAGTGTTGCCAATAGCCTGTATCACCTTACACTCAACTGCATTCCATTGCTACACTGACATTAATTATTAACATAGACACAGGACTACTACAATTGGTGGCTCAGCTTTAATAGCTAGTGTTCAAAATAATGTGCTTGCTTAAATTTGCATGATGACATTAATATGAACAAAAAGCAAAATGTCGTGATTGTAATCCACATTTTCAAGTTGTATTTCAGGATTATTTCTAAGCTGAAGACTTTTAACAAAAACTTGATCTGAAACTAATTTTATCTACACAATTCCAACCAACTACTGTTTTTGTCACAGTGTAACAAAATCAGAAATTTAAATAACCAGCTATGGTCAATAATCTGTGTTACCATTGTCAATAATGTTGTAATTGTTGTTGCTGTTGTTGTTGTTGTTGTTGTTGTTGTTGTCGTCGTCGTCATTGTCCTCAGTTGAAAGACTGGTTTGACCCACTAACCACATTTCTCTGACATGGGGCAAGTATCTTTACCTCACAATACCTAATGCACCCTAAAATAACATCAGAAATAGATAATCCAGGATGGAATGTAACAACATTATGAGAAGGAAAACTGCTACTCACCACATAGCGGAGATGTTCAGTCACAGATAAGCACAACAAAAAGACACTCACAATTATAGCTTTCGGCCATTAAGGCCTTCATCAACAATACACACACATATGCACACGCACACACACTCACGCAAATGCAACTCACACACACAACTGCAGTCTCAGGAAACTGAAAGCACACTGTGAGCAGCAGCACTAGTGCATGGTGGGAGTGGTGACTGGATGGGGGTAAGGAGGAGGCTGGGGCGGGGAGGGGGAGGCATAGTATGGTTGGGGTGATGGACAGTGAATTGCTGCAGGTTAGACGGAGGGCAGGGGATAGATGGGAGGGCGGCGGGAGGGACTAGCGGAAAAGGAGAGAAATAAGAAGACTGGGTGTGGCGGTGGAATGACGGCTTTGTTGCACTGAAACGAGAACAAGGAAGGGGCGGGATAGGTGAGGACAGTGACTAATGAAGGTTGAGGTCACAAGGGTTACGGGAATGTAGGATGTATTCCAGGGAAAGTTCCCACCCGCGCAATTCACAAAAACTGGTGTTGGTGGGAAGGATCCATATGGCACAGGCTGTGAAGCAGTCATTGAAATAAAGGATATCATGTTTGGCAGTGTGTTCAGCAACAGGGTGGTCCTCTTGTTTCTTGGCCACAGTTTGTCAGTGGCCATTCATGCAGACAGACAGCTTGTTAGTTGTCATGACCACATAGAATGCAACACAGTGGTTGCAGCTTAGCTAATAGACCACGTGACTGGTTTCACAGGTAGCCCTGCCTTTGACGGGATAGGTGATGTTAGTGACCGGACTGGAGTGGGTGGTGATGGGAGGATATATGGGACAGGTCTTGCATCTAGGTCTATTACAGGGGTATGAGCCATGAGGTAAGGGATTGGGAGCAGGGGTTGTGTAAGGATGGACGAGTATATTGTGTAGTTTCGGTGGACGGCAGAATACCACTGCGGAATGGATGGGATGGATAGTGGGCAGGACATTTCTCATTCCAGGGCACAACAAGAGGTAATCGAAACCCTGGCGGAGAATGTAATTCAGTTGCTTCAGTCCCGGATGGTACTGAGTTATGAGGGGAATGCTCCTCTGTGGCCGGACTGTGGGACTTTGGAAGGTGGTGGGAGACTGGAAAGATAAGGCACGGCAGATCTATTTTTGTACACGGTGTGGAGGATAATTACGGTCAGTGAAGGCTTCAGTGAGACCCTCAGTATATTTTGAGACGGACTGTTTGTCACTGCAGATGTGATGACCACAGGTGGCTAGGCTGTATGGAAGAGACTTCTTCGTATGGAACAGGTGGCAGCTGTTGAAGTGGAGGTATTACTGGTGGTTAGCAGGTTTGATATGGACAGAGGTACTGATGTAGCCATCTTTGAGGTGGACATCAACATCTAGGAAGGTGGCTTGTTGGGTTGAGTAGGACCAGGTGAAGCAAATGGGGGAGAAGTTGTAGAGGTTCTGGAGGAATGTGAGCATGGTGTCCTCACCTTCAATCCAATTACCAAAGATGCCATCAATGAATCTGAACCAGGTGAGGGTTTACGATTTTGGATTTTTAGGAAGGATTTCTCTATATAGCTTGTGAATAGGATGGCATAGGATGGTGCCATGCGGGTGCCCATAACCATACCCCAGATTTGGTAATGTCTTCGAAAGAGAAGTAAATGTGGATGAGGATATAGTTGGTCATGGCGACTAGAAAGAAGGTTGTTGGTTTGGAACCAATCGAGCTTTGGGAACAGTAGTGTTCAACAGCAGTAAGGCCATGGACATTAGGAATGTTAGTGTATAGGGAGGTTGCATCAATAGTGACGAGCAGGGCATTGTGTGGTAGAGGGACAGGAACTATAGAGAGTCGATGGAGGAAATGGTTGGTATCTTTTAAGAGAGTAGGTTCCAGGTAATAGGTTGAAGGTGTTGGTCTACGAGAGTAGAGTGTCTCTCAGTGGTGGCACAGTAACCGACCACAATGGGGTGTCTTGAGTGGTTAGGTTTATGGACTTTAGGAAGCTTGTAGAAGGTAGGAGTGCGGGGAGTGGTAGGAATGAGTAGAGTGATGGGCTCTGGGTTGAGGTTCTGGGATGGGCCTAAGGATTTGGGTAGTGACTGTAGATCCTGCTGGATTACTGGAATGAGGGCACTGTGGCAAGGGTTGGTTGGATTGGTTTGGGGACTGAAGGGACCAGACTGCTACGGTCATCGGTCCCTTTTTCCAAATACTAAAAACAACCCACAGAGAATAAAAACGATCAACAGACGAGAAGACAGACGACACAGAACAAGAGAAACTTAGACAAAGACCAGACAAGACGAACAGAGTGTGACTGTGGTTGGCCGACCATAGAAACAAAAAAGGAAAAAAGCCAACCACCGAGAACACATTAAAAACACAGTTTAAAATTGGAGGCTAAAAGCCAGAATCAACACTAAAAACAGAAACACTCAGATTAAATGATAAAACCCCCCTGCCCGAATAAAACACAAAACTAAGCCAGCCATAGCAGGGCCATCTGTTAAAAGGGCAGGGAGCGTGTCAGGCAGTGCGAACGTCTGCCTGAGCACAGCTAAAAGCGGACATTCCAATAAAATGTGAACCACAGATAAAACGGAGCCGCAGCGACACAGAGGTGGGTCCACACGGCACAATAAGTGGCCATGCGTCAGCCGAGTGTGCCCAATGCGCAGCCGGCAGAGGACAACAGACTCTTGGCGGGAGACCCAAATGGACGACCGCCACACAGTCGTCGTCGCCTTGATAGGGCGAAGTTTGTTGGGCATGAGCAGGTTGCGCCATTCAGTGTCCCATAAATCGAAAAGTTTTCGGCGTAAGATTGCCTGCAAATCAGTCACCGGGAGGCCAATCTCCAGAGGTGGTTTACTGGTGGCCTCTTTCGCCAGGCGGTCAACATTTTCATTGCCGGGTATCCCAACATGGCCTGGGGTCCACACAAAGACCACAGAGCAGCCGCGACGGGCAAGAGTATGCAGGGACTCCTGGATAGCCATCACCAGACAAGAACAAGGGAAACACTGGTTGAGAGCTCGTAAACCGCTCAGGTAATCGCTACAGATAATGAAGGACTCACCTGTGGAGGAGCGGATATGCTCTAGGGCTCGAAAGATGGCGACCAGCTCAGCAGTGTAAACGCTGCAGCCAACCGGCAAGGAATGTTGTCGGAATGGTCCCCTAGAGTTAGCGCATAACCGACACGACCAGCAACCATCGAGCCGTCAGTGTAAACAATGCCAGAGCCCTGATACGTAGCGAGGATGGTAAGAAAGCAGCGGCGGAAGGCCTCCGGAGGGACTGAGTCCTTCGGGCCCTGTGCCAGTTCCAGCTGAAGGCGAGGGCGAGGCACACACCATGGGGGTGGACGCAGAGGTGCCCGGAAAGGAGGCGGAAGAGGTAAAGCCCGGAGAGAAGCTCTCAGACGCGGACTGCGATCGTACATCCAGTCCTGGGCCGACGTTCTGGAAGTTGGACGTGCAACTGTGGGAATAGTAGCCGATAGTTAGGATGGCCGGGCAAGCTGAAAACATGGGCAGCATAAGCGGCCAGCAAACGTTGGCGCCATAACCGCAGTGGAGGGACACCTGCCTCCACTAGTATGCTGTCCACAGGGCTGGTACGGAAAGCACCAGTGGCAAGGCATATCCCGCTGTGGAGGATTGGGTCCAGCACCCGCAACGCAGATGGGGATGCTGAGCCGTAAGCCAGGCTCCCATAATCCAGACGGGACTGGATTAACGCCTGGTAGAGCCGGAACAGGGTAGATCGGTCGGCGCCCCAGCGGGTGTGGCTCAAGCATCTCAGAGCATTTAGCTGCCGCCAACACATCTGTTTAAGCTGCCAAATATGAGGCAGCCAAATCAACCGAGCATCAAAAACTACACCCAAAAACCTGTGGGTCTCCACCACAGCAAGAAGTTCGTCGTCAAGATAAAGCCGTGGCTCAGGATGGACTGTTCAGCGCCGGCAGAAATGCATAACGCGGGTCTTGGCAGCCAAAAACTGAAAACCCTGCGCTACAGCCCAAGACTGCGCCTTGTGGATTGCGCCCTGTAGCTGACGTTCAGCAGCTGCAATGCCAGTAGAGCTGTAGTAAAGGCAGAAGTCATCAGCATACAGGGAAGCGGAGAAAGAATTTCCCACCGCGGCAGCGATCCCGTTTATTGCGATTAAAAACAGGCAGACACTGAGGACAGATCCCTGTGGTACTCCGTTCTCCTGGACTCGGGAGGAACTATGAGAGGCCGCGACTTGCACGCGGAAGGTGCGATACAACAGAAAATTTCGGATAAAGATCGGCAGAGGGCCCCGAAGACCCCATCCATGAAGCGTAGAAAGTATGTGATGACGCCATGTCGTATCGTACACCTTCCGCATGTCGAAAAAGACAGCGACCAGGTGCTGACGGCGGGCAAAGGCAGTACGGATGGCCGACTCCAGGCTCACCAGATTATCGGCGGCGAAGCAGCCTTTACGGAACCCACCCTGAGACGGAGCCAGAAGGCCCCGAGACTCGAGTACCCAATTCAAGCGCCGACTCACCATCCGTTCGAGAAGCTTGCAAAGAACGTTGGTGAGGCTAATGGGGCGGTAGCTGTCCACCTGCAAAGAGCTCTTGCCCGGTTTCAAAACGGGGATGACAATGGTTTCCCGCCATTGCGACAGAAACTCACCCTCGACCCAGAGACGGTTGTAAAGGTCGAGGAGGCGTCGCTTGCAGTCCACTGAAAGGTGTTTCAGCATCTAACAGTGGATGCGATCTTGCCCAGGAGCGGTATCAGGGCAAGCGGCAAGGGCACTGTGAAATTCCCACTCACTGAATGGAGCATTGTAGAATTCAGAGTGATGGGAGCGAAATGAAAGGCTATGACGTTCCATCCGCTCTTTAATGGAGCGGAAGGCCAGTGGGTAATTGGAAGAAGCAGAACTCAGAGCAAAATGCTCTGCCAAGCTGTTGGCAATTTCGTCGGAGTCTGTACAAACTGCTCCAGTCAGTGAGAGTGCAGGGACGCTGACAGGGGTCCGATAGCCATAGAGGCGTCGGATCTTGGCCCAGACCTGCGATGGAGAGACATGGACGCCAATGGTGGACACATACCACTCCCAGCACTCCTGGTTGTTTTGGCGGATAAGGCGGCGGGCCCGCGCATGCAGCCGTTTGTAGCTGATGAGGTGTTCAATGCAGGGATGTTGCTTGTGACGCTGTAGCACCTGCCGGCGATCTTTAATCGCCTCAGCGATCTCAGGCGACCACCAAGGCATAGTCCTCCTCCGAGGGGACCCAGAAGAACGGGGAATGGAAGAGTCTGCGGCAGTAACGATGCTGGTGGTGACTGAGTGAACCACCGCATCAACGTCGTCATTAGAGGGAGGCTCAATAGCGGCAATGGAGGAGAACAAGTCCCAGTCAGCCTTATTCATAGCCCATTTGCTGGGGCACCCAGAAGAGTGACGCCGTGGCAGTGACAGAAAGATCGGAAAGTGGTCACTACCGCACAGGTCGTCATCCACACTCCATTGGACAGACGGTAAGAGGCTAGGGCTGCAGATCGAGAGGTCAATGGCGGAGTATGTGCCATGCACCACACTGAAGTGTGTGAAGGCACCATCATTTAAAATCAGAAGATCGAGCTGCGCCAATAAATGCTCAACGGTGGCACCTCGAACTGTTGCCATTGACCCACCCAACAGAGCGTTATGGGCATTGAAGTCACCCAAGTAACAAGAATGGTGGCGGCAATTGGGCTATCAGAGCAGCCAGGACATGCTGCGTGACATCACCATCCGGTGGAAGGTAAAGACTGCAGACGGTAACAGCCTGTGGCGTCCACACCCGCACAGCGACAGCCTCTAAAGCTGTTTGTAGAGGGACATACTCGCTGTGAAGAGAGTTAAGGACATAGACGTAGACGCCACCAGACGCCCTTTCATAAGCTTCCCGGTTCTTATAATAACCCCCATAGCCACGGAGGGCGGGGGTTCGCATTGCCGGAAACCAAGTTTCCTGCAGAGCAATGCAGAGGAAAGGGTGAAGGCTGATAAGATGGCGGAGCTCAGCTAGATGGTGGAAGAAACCGCTACAGTTCCACTGGAGCATGATGTTGTCCATGGCTGAGAAAGGCGTGAAGCGACTCGGATCGCAGATTACGCCGCTGGGTCACCTGCTGCCTCCAATTGAGCACCTGCGCTAGTGCTATCAATGGTGTCTGAGGGACCGGCGAGATCGAGGTCCTGAGCGGATGCCAGAATCTCCACCTCGTCCTCAGACGCAGAGCTTGTAGGAAGTGGTGGGACGGGTGTCACCGCACTGTCGCGATTTTTACGAACCTTTTTCTTTTTCTGTGTCTCTCTCTGTGCCTTCAGTGGTTCAGGCTGGGAGGGCTTCCCTGGTTCAGTCTCAGGGACGGATGATGACCGTGAGGCCCTACGACCAGCGACCAGTGGTTGCTTGAGCCATTTGCGGGTGTCCGCTTTTAAACCGGTCGGAACTTGCAAAGGGAGATCCCCAAGGGACCCCTTCCTGGTGAGAGAAGCCGAAAAAGTCTTACGCTTCTCCGGCTCGGAAGGGGGAACTGATGTCCCCGATGGTTTGGGGGGTGTTGCTCCTGAAGTAGATGGAGCAGGAGCAACAGGGAGTGAAGTGCCCCCCACAACCAAGGGGGCCGGTGAAGTCTGACATAGCTGAGAGGCAACTGTATGTGACGACACAGAAGTGGATCGTACCGGTGTTACAGCAGCAGTGTAACTTGTTGGCATTGGCACAGGATGTAACCGCTCATATTTCCGCCGAGCCTCGGGGTAGGTCAGGCGGTCCAGGGTCTTATATTCCATTATCTTCCTTTCTTTCTGGAATATCCTACAGTCCGGCGAGCAGGGGGAATGGTGTTCTCCGCAGTTAACACAGGCGGGGCACATGGAGTATTGGGATGCGAAGGATGTCCACAATCTCTACACGTGATGCCGGAAGTACAGCAGGAGGACATGTGTCCGAACTTCCAGCATTTAAAACACCGCATCCGAGGAGGGATATATGGTTTCACATCACAGCGGTAAACCATCATCTTGACCTTTTCGGGTAAGACATCACCCTCGAAGGGCAAGATGAAGGCACCGGTGGCCACCTGATTATCCCTCGGACCCCGATGGACGCGCCGGACGAAGTGAACACCTCGTCGTTCTAGGTTGGCGCGTAGTTCATCGTTGGACTGTAGAAGATGATCCCTGTGGAAGATAATACCCTGAACCATGTTTAAACTTTTATGGGGAGTGATGGTGACGGAAACATCCCCCAACTTGTCGCAAGTGAGCAACTTCTGTGACTGGGCAGAGGATGCTGTTTTGATGATAACTGACCCAGAGCGCATTTTGGACAAGCCCTCCACCTCCCCGAACTTGTCCTATAAATGCTCCACAAAAAACTGAGGCTTGGTTGGCATAAAAGATTCACCATCAACCCATGTACAGACATGGTACCGAGGTGAATAATCTCCACTGCTGTCTTTAGCCATGCATTCCTCCCATGGAGTGGCCAGGGAGGGAAATGATCTCAGATCGTATTTCTTCCCATTGAGGTTAGACCTCGATTGCTTAGAGACTGCTGGTGGAGGCCCACCAGCGAGAGATGATGTACCATGCTTCATTGCGGGTCATCCGCCTGATGCCACCCACTCCGACCAGGGGATCTCCCCACGGGCGCCACCCAGCCGCAGCAAAGACCACCTGGTAGGATGGCCTTTGCCGGGAGTCCGGATGCCCCAGAGGGATAGGCATCTACTCCTCGGCATACGTGGGGAGGTAGCAGCTCAGGCATCAGCAGTGCGATCCCTGTGTAGTCAGGGGGCTATCAGCAAGAGGGTACATGACAACCCCACCACAACAGACTGGCTACCGTGCTGGATGTCGGGTGTCGAAATATCCGTGTACATCACGAGGTCAAAGATGGAAGTGCACTATGGAGGGAATGTAGGCTACCCGGTACGCACTGCAGCGGATGTGGCCGGAAGCTCAATGTAAGTCCAACTCCATGACAATATCGGGCGTGCCAGATCTTAGGGCAAGTTGGATATATAATACACCACGTAAGGCGTCCTTCCCCAAATGGTACGCACTAACAGAAAATTTTGAAAGGTAGTGGTCAAACCCCTTAGGGGACCATCACATTAAGGCCGAAACGTTTGAGACTCCTTTGAGTCGCCTCTTACGACAGGCAGGAATACCGCGGGCCTATTCTTACCCCCGAACCCGCAGGGGGCGCACTGTGGCAAGGTTTGTAGGTGCAAGTATCTGAGAACTGGCAGAGTCCTACCAGGTAATCCATGTGGTTCAAAACAACAGTGGTGGAGCCTTTGTCTGTATGTAGGATTATAAGGTCAAGATCAATTTTTAGAGAGCGGACTGAGGTCCTTTCTGCAGATTTAAGGTTAGTTTGCATGTTGAGGGATTTGGGGAATTATGATGATGGAAGGTTTGAGGTTAAGGGATTCTGGAAAGTTAACAGGGGTGGTTTGGGGATAGCTGATGTGAATCACAGTTGGACGGAGAAGTGAACTGAGTTAGGTAAGGTTCAATATTGGTCTTTGGCTGAGTGTGGTTGGTAGGGTTGGTGGCAAAAAAAAGTGTTTCCACTGTAGTGACCAAGAAAATGTCTTTAACAAATCCTGCATGATTGGATTTGGGAGTGGGGCAAAAGGTGATGCCTTTGGAAAGGACTAATATTTCTGTGGGGCTAAGGCTTCTGGAGGAAAGGTTGATGACTGTGTTGCGGGTCTGTTTAGGTTCTGGATTCTGTGCGTTAGTGGGAGGCAGTTTTGGAGGGTGGGTAAAGTTTAGTAGGTCTGTGAGACAGGGTTTGTCAGCTATGGGGGGGATGTGGGGGAGGTTTGGGGGTTGTTGTAGAGGTGGTGGACAGTGGTACTCCAAGGCGGGAGTACGAAGTGAGCCGGATGGAAAGCTCTTTGAGCTGGTGTTGTGCATGTTCCTCAAGTTCCTGCGGGGCAAAAGTTGAAATGTGTGTTATGGGTTCCAGGAATTTGGAATAGCATAGCAGGAGAATTTTGTGAATGGAGAGA
The DNA here is from genome assembly GCF_023864275.1 of Schistocerca cancellata. NCBI lineage: Eukaryota > Metazoa > Arthropoda > Insecta > Orthoptera > Acrididae > Schistocerca > Schistocerca cancellata. The sequence goes on along the minus strand of NC_064633.1, from coordinate 573,256,438 downwards.
AGGTACTGCAATGAGGTCTGGGCTTGGTTGATATTGTTTAGCAGGACTATGTTGGGGAGCCCCAAGGATTGGTGGAATCTGAACAGGTGGAGGTCATTGTGAAAGGAGGGGTGGCAGCCAGAGATGGGTAATTTGATGGTAAGGCCACTAGGGAGGATTCCATGAACCAGGCAGCAAAGCAGGCATAGTATGTGGGACTGTGATCTCATTAAGGATAAGGAAACTTTTTTGTACTGACGCAGATGGAAGGAGTAAGGATCTCTGGTGGTGGACAAATGCGAAAATTACATAAATAATGTGGAACTACATACAAAAAATTTCGCAAAAATACACCCAAATATGTGTGAAAATTCACAAAAAGGATTAAACAAGATGAAATACGAAGGAGCCAACAATAGGGATAGGCAAAAACTCACTAAAATTGACGAGAAGTCACAAGGATCAAAGTAAAGAATAACTAATAAAAAAATATACATTACTGTAGGTGGCAGGTCTGAGAATGGATAATGTGAAGAAGGGGGATGGCAGATGTGACTGGATGGTGGAATTACTGCGAAAAAAAGTGTGGGGGGTGGGAAGGGGTTCTTAGTATGTATAAGATCGTCTGGCATCGGAAAGGCGTGGGAGGTAACAAGCAAAAACACGGGAAGTAACACAGGGAGAGTGATCAATTTGAAAGATTGGATTAATTACATCGGCGGGGGTAATGTGGTACCTAAGACGCTGCACCAACAATCAACATGGTCTTGTAGCTGGCTGTCGTGTGCACCCAAGATGGTTTGTACAGTGTGGCTCGTAAGTACAGTGTGCAGCGCGGTTTGTAAGGTGACAAGAGAAACACAGAAGAGAAGAGAATGGAAGATGGACATTGAGTACAGTGATGCAAAAGCAAACAGTAACAAAGGAAAACAGCACTGGGTTAGGATTAAAAAAAAGCCAGCAGGCAAAAATCAAACAACGGGAAATCAAGGACGGAATGTAACAATATTATGAGAAGGGAAGGTACTTCTCACCATATAGCAAAGATGCTGAGTCACAAATAGGCACAACAAGAAGACTCTCACAATCACAGCTTTCGGCCATTAATACTACCCCCACCCCAGCCGCCTCCTATCCCCCACCCAGTCGCCAATCCCATCATGCACTGGTGCTGCTGCTGCTCACAGTGTGCTTTCAGTTGCCTGAGACTGCAGTCATGTGTGTGAGTTGCATTTGTGTGAGCATGTGCGTGTGCATATTGTTAATGAAGGCCTTAATGGCCGAAAGCTATAATTGTGTGAGTCTTTTTGTTGTGCGTATCTGTGATTCAGCATCTCAGTTATATGGTGAGTAGCAACTTCCCTTCCCATAATATTATGAATATAAGGAATAGGGTAGATTGCTACTCACAATAAAGATGACCTACTGGGTTGTAGACAGGCACAACAAGATTGCTGTTACACATGCAGCTATTGGCCAAATCCTTCCTCTGCAAAGAAAATATACACACATATTCACACAAATAAACACACCCCACACACAGTTGACCACCACCACTAGCAACTCTGAGCAGAATACAACTGCCACCAAATAACAATCTGCAATGGGGTGGGAAAGGAGGAGGGATAGCAGGGTACGGGTGGGGTAGTAAGAAGAGCATGGTGTGGCAGAGCACGCAGGGACTAGAGAGGGCCATGGGCAGTGTTAGGAGGTGGTGTGTGTGTGTGTGTGTGTGTGTGTGTGTGTGTGTGTGTGTGTGGAGGGGGGGGGGGGGGGGCAAATGGGGAGTTCAAAAGGATAAGAGAGTAAAAGGAGAGGAGAGGAAAAGGAGGAGAGTGCAAAAGGAGAGGAAATGGAGGAGAATGGAAAAGGAGAGAAGAGGAAAAGGAGGGGAGTAGGAAAGGGGAAATGGTGGTCAGATACATTGGCAGAGGGCACACAAAGAGGATGAGTGAATGTGAGAGGGAAGGAGGGATGGGGTAAGGGGCAGAGATTGTTCGGTGGAGGGTGTGGGGAGAGTTTCAGGAGTAGAGACTGTATTGTAGGGATAACTTCCATCTACAGAGTGCAGAAAAGCTTGTGGTTGAGAGAAGGATCCAGATGGCCCGGGTTGTGAAGTGGCCATTGAAATCAAGGTTGTTATGTTCCACAGCATGTTGCGCCACAAGGTGGTCTACTTTGCTTTTGGTCACAGTTGGGCAGGGCCATTCACCATGGTGGACAGCTGGTTGGTAGTCATACAATTGCAGCAGAACTGGTACACAATTTGGCTGCTTTCACTGGTGGAGTAGGAAGTGCTGGGTGGTTGGACAGGTCAGGTCTTGCACCTACGTCTCCCATAGGTATATGATCCTGTGGAAAGTGGCTGGGATTGGGGGTGGGATAGGGATGGACTATGAAGTAGTGGAGGCTGGGTGGGGAATGGAACACCATTCTGGAGGGTGGGAAGGATCTTGGGTAAGATGCCCCATTTCACGGCATGATACATAATCAGAACCCTGATGAAGAATGTGTTTCAGTTATTCCATTTCAGGCTGGTACTGAGTGACTAAGGGGGCACTCTTTTGTAGTTGGCTCTTGGGGGTGGTGGTAAGATTGAGGGCATGAGGGGAAACGGCACGGGGAATCTGCTTGCAAACTACATCCGAGGAGTGATGCCTGTCTGTGAAGATCTTGATAAGACCTTCAGCATACTGGGAAAGGGGGCTGAGTTCTTGTCACTGTGGATACATTCTGGGTAGCAAGGCTGTACGGAAGTGCCTTTTTGGTGTGGAAGGAGTGGCAGCTGTTAAAATGTAGGTACTGTTGGTGACTGGTGGGTTTAATGTGAACAGAGGTGTGGATGGAGCCATCAGAGATGAGAAGAGCAACATCTAGGAAGTTGACATGATGTTATGAGAAGGACCAGGTGAAGTAGATGGGTGAGAAGCTATTGAGGTTCTGAAAGAATGACGATAAGGTGTCCTGGCCTTGAGATATTATCAATGAACTTGAACCAGATCAGGAGACTGGGATTCTGAGAGACTAGGAAGGTTTCCTCTAGATGACCCATAAACAGGCTGGCATACAAGGGTGCCATGTGGGTGCTCAGGGCTGAGAAGCAGATTTGTTTGTCTCTCTTTGCATCAAAGGAGAAATAGTCATATATTAGGATAAAGTTGGCTAGGTGAATGAGAAATGAGATATTAGGTTTGGAGTCTTTGACACTGGGAGAGGTAGTGTCCAACTGTTACCAGACCATGGGCCTCGGGATGTTGGTTTATACATAAGGGATGTCATCAGTGGCCAGCAGGGAACCTGGGGGTAAAGGGGGGGAAGGATATGGAGGACAGTCGATGAAGGAAATGGTTGGTATCTTTGACGTGGGAGGCAAGATTAAGGGGAAACTGTTTCGAAGTGTTGGTCAATGAAGCCGAAATCCTTTCTGTGAGGGCACAATAACCAGCTACAATGGGATGTTCTGACTTGTTGGGTTTGTGAATTTTGGGGAGCATGTAGAAGGTGTTGTGTGGGTTTTCAAAGGGGTGGAGAGGGAAATAGATTCAGGGGAGAGGTTCTGGGAAGGGCCTATCCCTTTAAGCAGGGATTGGAGATTATGTTGGACTTCTGGGATGGGATAACTCTGGATGAGTTTACAGGCCTTGTTCTCCCTACACCCACCTCCTGATGCTGCACCTGGCAGTCTCTAGTGCCTGTGTGCCCTGCCAGACAACACTTTTCTCTTCCCTCACCCATACCCTGCTAATCCACCCTCTTTCCCACCCTCTTCCGCACCCCACTCCAGATTGCTATTCATGCGACAGTCTCAGTCTGGTCAAAGCAGGCAGTGGTGACAGCCGAGTGTGCATGACGTGCTTGCTTGTGTGAATGTAAGTACGTTTTCTTTGCTGAGGAAGACCTTGGCCAATAGCTGCATGTGTAACAGTCTTTTTGTTGTGCCTGTCTGCAACTCACAGGTCATTTTTATGGCAAGTAGTGACAATCCATTCCTTACATTTTTGTTATTCCAACCTAGAGTTTCCAATGCTTGTTAATGCACCCTACACCCATTTGAACTCACTTGCTGTACTGTGGCCATGGCCTCCCTCTACAATTTTTATCCTACACACTTCCTTCCAGTGGCAAATTAGCTATTTCTTGATGTCTCAGCATGTGTCCTATTCAAACAATCCCTTCTTCTAGTGAAGTTGCACCATGAATTACTTCCCTCTATGATTTAATTAAGTACCACCTCATTAGTTACCAGATCTATCCATCTAATCTTCAGCATTCTTCTGCAGCACCACTTTTCAAAAGTTTCTATTCTTTTCTTGCCTGCTCTGTTTACTGTCAACATATCACTCTGGCTATGTTGTTGATATATACTTTCAGGAAAGACTTCCTAACAAAATCATATTACATATAATACAAATGTTCTAAATTCTATTCTGCTGGGGAGACAAAATCAAACAATGGAAAGTCCAGGCTGGAATATTAACGACATTATGAAAAAGCTAGATTTCTACTCACCATAAAGACTACACATTGAGTTGCAGACAGGCACAACAATAAGAATGTTATACATTGAGATTTCAGCCAAAGACTTCCTCAGAAAGGAAAATACACATACACACAACTGCTATCAGTAGCCGCTCCGGCCAGAATGCAACAGTGTCATATTGCAAAGCAGCAGTCAGGAGTGGGCAGTGAAAATGATAGCAGGGTACAGGTGGAGGGAGAGAAACCAGTACAGTCTGGTATAGATGGCAGCAGGATAAGACTACAAGACACAACATTGGGAGGCTTGTTGGAAAGAGAGAGGCCAATGAAGTGGAAACTGTTGGGTGGAAGGTGTGGGAACATTAAGTTACCATATATTGAGGTCAGGATGAATTCAGAAGCTTGGAACATGTTGTAAGGATAACTCCCATCTCTCAGGAAAGACGGAAGCTGGTGGTGGAGGGGACGATTCTGATGGCTCGGGTTGTGAATCAGCCACTGACACCCAGTGTTTTATTTTCAGCTGCATATTGCACCACAGGGTGGTCCACATTGCTCTTGGCCACACTTTGGTGAATGCCATCCATCCTGCTAGACAGCTCGTTGGTAGTCATAGCAATATTAGAAGCTGTTTGATGATTGCAGAAGAGCTGGTATATGACATGGCTTATTCCACAAGTGGCTTGGACTCTGATAGGGTAGGATAAATCTGTGACAGGACTGGAATAGGAGTGCTGGGTGTGTGTATTTGGCGAGTTTTCCAGCTGGGTCTTCCACAGGGATACGATCCCAGTGGCAAGGGACTGTGACTGGGAGTGGCACAGAGATCAACTAGGAAGTTGTGGAGGGTGGATGGGTGACAGAACAGCACCTTAGAAAGGACGGGATGGATCTTTGATTATCTATCATCACGGGTGACGTCCGACGAAAGTCCTGGTGAAGGATGTGGTTCAATTGTTCCAGTCTGGGATGTTACTGGGTGACAAAGAGGCTGCTCCTTTGTAGCTGGTTCTTGGTAGTAGCGGGAGGACTGGGGCTGTGTGGGGATCTGGCACCAGAAATCTGTTTGGGGGCTAGGTCTAGGGAAAAGTGCCTGCCTGCTGAAGGCTTTTGTGAGACCTCCAGCATACTGCGGAAGGGAGTTCTTGTCACTACAGATATTCTGTCCCCAGGTGGCCAGGCTAAATGGGAGGGATTTTTTGGTGGGGAAGGGATGATACCTGTCAATATGCAGATACTGTTGATGGTTGGTAGTTTTAATGTGGACAGAGGTGTGGCTGGAGCCATCACGGAGGTGGTGGTCACTGTACAGGACTGTGGCATGCCAGGTCAAGGAAGACGAGGTGAAGTGGATGGGAGACAAGGTGTTGAGATTGTGAAGAATGAAGATATGTTGCACTGTCCTGAGTCCACATAATGATGATATCATCAAAGAACCTGAACCACACCAGGGGTTTGAGATGTTACAGAGGCTAGGGAGGTTTCCTCTAGATGGCCCTTAAACCGGTTGTGACATGACACAGTTGGATTGTGGCTGGAGCAGCAAGAGACAGCGGGCTTGTGTTTGTGTGCTCCAATCTAAAGTCTGAAGAAGGCTTTGGCTGAAAGCTTAATGTGTAACAGTCCTTCCACTGTGTGTGTCTGCAACTCAATGTGTCACCTTCAAGATGAGTAGCAATCTGTCTTTCATAATACTGTGATATCCCAACCTGGACTTTACATTGCCTGATTTTGTCTAACAATTTTCTTCCATCCCACAACCCAGTGTTATTTCCCTATTACCATTCTCTAAAGCATTGCTCTACTCCATGTCTGTTCTTTCTCATTTCCTGTGTTTTTTCATCTCCTTCCAAACCACACATGCTCTGACATCCAAACCATACAGTACCAACAGTCTCAACCATACACAACGTACAGCTATTTGACTGCACCGACTGCTGGTGTAACATCTCATACCACAAATCCTTCCCATTGATAATTATAATTATTCCTATTGATCATATTTTCTGCCTCATTCTCATGTATTCTTTGCGTGTTATTTTCCACACCAACCCATGCCACACAAATTTGTGCACCATGACCTAACCAATCTCTCCCTGCCTCTTTCACCCTTATCTCAACATGCACACACTCCTGTACATCAGCTACTCCATTCTTTTTCCTCATATTTTTGTACATTTTTTATGTATGTGTTTGTGCTTGCGCACATTGTTATGTATTTGTGGTATTTTTACATATCTCTACTTATTTCCATGCATCTCTCTCTGTTATCCAGCTCCCTTCATTTGCCCATTTTCTACATCATTTCCAGTTATCCCTTTCCCTCGCTGAAACTCAGTCTGACATCATTTTCTTTAAACACTGCCTAAACCACAGAATCCCCCACAAACTAACCCTCAAAATTCCTATCTCTGGATGCCACCCCTCCTTTTACAATGACCTTCACCTTATCGGATTCTGCAAGCCTGTACCTCACAAATCTGGTACTGCAAAAATGCATCTCCACGGCACAAGCATTCCAGAACCACTTCTGCTTCCTCGACAGAATACTGCTACTGTGCACTCTCTACTACGTACATCACATCTCTCATATTGGATCCATTACACTACAGCACTTGCAACAGCATTCCAGACACCACCTCCCCCTATCCTACCCAAAGTGTTCCTCATCCATCCCTGTACCACCTAAACCCTGCATGACTGACCTTCTCAACTTGCCACAACCCCCCTAAACTTTTTATCGACACTCCATTAAACCCAGAGCCGAAACAATTCCAGAAAACTGTTGTTAACATTTTCACCAAAATCCTCAGCTCCATAGAAGTTTTAGTCATATCCAAAGGTGTCACTTTCAGTCCTCCTCAGCTCCATAGAAGTTTCAGTCATATCCAAAGGTCTCACTTTCAGTCCAGTGCCAAAATGTAAACATGCTGGACTTGTCGAAGACCTACTCTCTTTCTCCTGATCCTTCAAATAGAAAACCTTCATCACCAATAATCCCTCAAGCCAAGGCCAAACTAATCCTAATACTGAACCCTACCTCCCCAGTTCGTATCACCATCCAACCATTGTCCTCACCCCTTCCCACCTAACCACCCCCTGGTCACCTTCCAGAAAATCCTTACTTCCAACCTGGCCTCACCATCCTTCCATACGCCCCTTCCTCATAACGCCAATATTTCAGCAGAAGAAATAAAGCCATACAAAGCCTCAGAGCAGATCCTGACCTAATCATCCTGCCTACAGACAGTGACTCCACCACTTTGGTTATGAACCACTCCTCCACCTATAAACTCTGCCAGAGCAAACCCATCCCAGGAGTCCAACATAATCTCCAGTCCCAGTTTAAAGCCTTAGATACTTCCCATAAGTACCACATCCTTCATCAGGGCTCTGATTATCTATCATCATGCCCTAAAATGAGGGATACTCTACCCAAGATCCTTCCCATCCCTCCTAAAGCGATGTTCTATCACCCACCCAAACTCAAAAACATCCTACTCGATTCCTATACCACTCCCAAGCCCTACCCATGCCACAGGGATCATATACCTGTGGAAGACCAACGTGCAACACTTTTCCAATAAACCCACCCAGCACTTACTACTCTAATTCTGTCACAGCCTTATCCCATCCCATCAGAGACTGGGGTACCTGTGACTGCAGCCACGTCACACACCAGCTCTGCCACAATCACTGCACAGCTCCTTATATTGGTGTCACTATCAACCAGCTGCACACCAGGATGAATGGCCAAGAGCAAAGTGGACCACCCTGCAGCACAACATGCAGCTGAACATAATGTGCTGGATTTCAATGGCTGCTTCAGACCCAGGCCACTGGGATCCTACCCTCCACAAACCAGCATTTCTAAAGTGTGCAAATAGGATTTATCCTTATAACACAGTCTCCATTTCTGAGGTAACCCTGGCCTCAAACTATGGTAACATACTAGCCCCACACCCTTCACCCAACAGTTTCCATTCATCTGTCCTATCACCTCCTCCCAATTCACAACACCTCACCCTCACCGTGTGCCACTCCCTGCCAATGCATCTACTAGTCTTTTCCGCTTTTCTGCTCTTCTCCTTTCCAGTTCTCCCCTCCGCTCCTATCCCACAGCCTCCTGACACTATACCTGGCAGTCTTGCCCTGCCAGCATCTAGTCTCTGCATGTTCTGTCAGGTTGCACCGACTTCTCCCCCCCCCCCACCCCCCACTTGTACCCTGCTATCCCTGTCCCACTCAGGAGTGGTGCTGCAGCATGGTATAGTTGCATTCTAGTTGGAGCGGACAGAGATGGCGGTCACGTGTGCAGGAGATGTGCTTGCTTACTTGAATGTGTGTGCATTTTCCTTTCTGAAGAAGGCTTTGGCTGAAAGCTCCATGTGTGACAGTCTTTTCATAGCACCTGTTGCAACTCAACGTGTCATCTTTACGGTGAGTGGCAATTTATCCTTTTCATAATACTAGTGAGAACCATTTTGGTACTATATGGGAGTACTCCCATATAGTTGTCATGCTGTAGTCCTGGAGCACAATAATTTTGCATTTACATTAGACTCGGAGAAAATGGTCGCATTAATCAGCAAATCACTCGAGATTTGAATGGAGCAATGCCACTATTCAATGCTCTTGCCAGGAATAGGTGAGCCATGGCCAAACACAGCATCAAGCTGACCTAGAGAGAGAACAAAATGTGAGAACTAAGCAATAATCATAGAGGCAATCAGAGCATCAGATTCATCATTATCTTTGATCCAACAGACAATTGGTGCTTCAGTGACAACAAGGACCATTAATAGGCAGCTCACAGAAAAGGGGCTGATCTCAAGCACCCCTTATGCCAACCGTATTTCATATCATAAGCTCCCCCCTTGTGTATCCTCCTCTCCTATCAGTTTTCATCATTAAAAAATTATTTTATTAATATCTTTGATCTTATATCTTAACACTTCGCCGTCCACACGTCTCATACAAATTTATTCACTTGGTGCCAACAGCACTAATTCGGATTACTTGGCTTGTCGCCGGCTGCTTGTCACCTTTCTGTTGATGACAAGCTTCAAACACATTGACTTTCGCGCGCTTTAATTTTTCCAGGAATCCTCTATTTTGCCGTATTGTTCTACAAACTCAATTTTTCTTTTCAAGTAACTTCTATGCAAGTTCTAGGCTGTTATAATAATTATCCACGTAGAGGTGATGCCACTTTCCATAAGAAGGTGTCAATAGTTCCATCACTGTTTTTACTAAAGGCTGTCCAGCGCCGGAATATATCTTGAATGAGTAAATGTATCCAATACTCGAATCACACAGCATCCAAATGAGTGTGCCATATTTTGTGATTTTCGATGGATTGTAAACTTTAAACTTTAGCTGTCCATGCCACGGTAACATTCCTTCATCAATTGAGATGTCTTGACTTGGATTAAACGTTTCTTTAAACTTTTTGGAGAAATAATAAATTACGAATTGCACTTTGAAAAGCCGGTTGGCATTATCCGGTTTATTGTTGTTGTCAGAAAAATTTAAAAATGATATTATTTGTCCGAATTGATTGCAGGACATCGTTTTGCGAAATATTGGTGTGTGTGTGTGTGTGTGTCAACAGATTCTCTGACCAGTAATCATTGATCCTTGTGTTTTTTTTAACAATTCCCATAAGGATAGCAAGCCCAAACCATTTTCTACTTTCAGGTCCCATAACATCAACAAATTTGGCATATTTTTTATCCAGTTTCCTTCTATTGCAATTTTGACTGTACAACTTGTTGGTTTCATTGCTAATATATTCAAATAGATCGTTCCCAATATATAATTCTACAATATCCTTGATGCTCTGCGTATCTTTGGGAAATATGTGTGGATCTGAAGATCCCTTCAAGTTTATTACTGGTCCTCAGTAAATCATAGTCTGTCTTCTTCGTCTGATTCATCTGAATCAGTTGGCAACCATAGTGTTCGCCGAATTCTTCTTGGACGTATTTCACTATCTTTCGACGATTATGCTTCACTTTCATTTTTTTTATATTCAATGTCTTCTTCCCAATTGGCCAATTTGTCTGGAACGTCAGACAAGACATCTGTGCATTCATCATAAATAATTGTATCGTCTCTTTCGTCTGTCATGATGAAAGTGCACAAGTACTTATAAAAACAAAACACATGTTGATGTGTGTAACTTATTGTTACCTACACAAAACACCAACAGAATGAAAGAGATACTAAAGTGCTGTCACCGGTCACTGAGCGATACTATGCTCCCGACACCACTGTAGTGTTGCCGGCCGTTGACTGCTATTTCCCGCATGACACCGCTGTGGTGTCGCCGGACGGCAGAGAGTTAATATCGTTGATATTTTCTTAATATTGCCCACAATTCCCTCTCCTCATTTGTTCTTACTGGACACAGTGACACTTGGCATAAAAATATTTCCACTGTCACAAAATATCGTAAATTTGAAAACTTAAGTTGCAGACGTATATCTAGGTCAGTTTGTTACAAGTCGTCATAACGTCAAAATATTCAAATTACACAGCAAAATTTAAATTTAAAGTATTATCTTATGCCGATACAAATGGAGTAAAAGCTGCAGGAAGACATTTCTCCACTGATCCTAATTCAATATGATATTGGTGGAGACAAAAAGATAAACTCATGGCTGCAAAGGCAAGTTCCAAATCTTTCTGTGGGCCTGAAACTGGAAATATCACCTAAACTGATAATTGTGTAATTGTGTATGTCAATGAATTTTGGAATGATGGTTGTACTATCTCTTATGAAATGATTCAGAACAAAGCTCGCGAGATAGTTGCCATTTCCAACACTGACAGAAAGGACTTTAAAGCAAGCATTAGTTGGGTGTTTCGTTTTATGAGATGGCAAAATCTCGTACTACAAAGGAGAACATCTTTGTGCCAGCACTTACCTTGAGACTACACTGATAAGGTAATTGAGTTCCATCATTACGTAAGTGTGACAGCAATATGACAATTTGCTCTCCCATGTCGGCATGCAGCTTTACTGTATGGTTAAATGACGATGGCGTCCTCTTGGGTAAAATATTCTGGAGGTAGAATAGTCCCCCATTCAGATCTCCGAGCGGGGACTACTCAGGAGGACATGGTTATCAGGAGAAAGAAAACTGGCGTTCTGCGGATCGGAGCGTGGAATGTCAGATCCCTTAATCAGGCAGGTAGATTAGAAAACTTAACACGAGAAATGGATAGGTTAAAGTTAGATATAGTGGGAATTAATGACGTTCAGTGGCAGGATGAACAAGACAGTTGGTCAGGTGAATACAGGGTTATAAATACAAAATCAAATAGGGGTAATGCAGGAATAGGTTTAATAATGAATAAAAAAAAATAGGAGTGCGGGTAAGCTACTACAAACAGCATAGTGAACGCATTATTGTGGCCAAGATAGACACGAAGCCCACACCTACTACAGTAGTATAAGTTTATATGCCAACTAACTAGCTCCACAGATGATGAAGAAATTGATGAAATGTATGATCAGATAAAAGAAATTATTCAGGTAGTGAAGGGAGACGAAAATTTAATAGTCATGGGTGACTGGAATTCGAGAGTAGGAAAAGGGACGGAAGGAAACATAGTAGGTGAATATGGATTGGGGGAAAGAAATGAAAGAGGAAGCCATCTGGTAGAATTTTGCACAGAGCATAACATAATCATGGCTAACACTTGGTTCAAAAATCATAAAAGAAGGTTGTACACATGGAAGAATCCTGGAAATACTAGAAGGTATCAGAAAGATTATATAATGGTAAGACAGAGATTTAAGAACCAGATTTTAAATTGTAAGACATTTCCAGGGGCAGATGTGGACTCTGACCACAATCTATTAGTTATGAACTGTAGATTAAAATTGAAGAAACTGCAGAAAGGTGGGAATTTAAGGAGATGGGACCTGGACAAACTGAAAGAACCAGAGGTTGTACAAAGTTTCAGGGAGAGCATAAGGAAACAATTGTCACAAATGGGGGAAAGAAATACAATAGAAGAAGAATGGGTAGCTCTGAGGGATGAAGTAGTGAAGGCAGCAGAGGATCAAGTAGGTAAAAAGACGAGGGCTAGTAGAAATCCTTGGGTAACAGAAGAAATATTGAATTTAATTGATGAAAGGAGAAAATATAAAAATGTAGTAAATGAAGCAGGCAAAAAGGAATACAAACGTCTCAAAAATGAGATCGACAGGAAGTGCAAAATGGCTAAGCAGGGATGGCTAGACCACAAATGTAAGGATGTAGGGGATTATCTCACTAGGGGTAAGATAGATACTGCCTACAGGAAAATTAAAGAGACCTTTGGAGAAAAGAGAACAACTTGCATGAATATCAAGAGCTCAGATGGAAACCCAGTTCTAAGCAAAGAAGAGAAAGCAGAAAGGTGGAGGGAGTATATAGAGGGTCTATACAAGGGCAACGTACGTCAGGACAATATTCTGGCAATGGAAGAGGATGTAGATGAAGATGAAATGGGAGATACAATACTGCGTGAAGAGTTTGACAGAGTGCTGACAGACCTGAGTCGAAACAAGGCCCCGGGAGTAGACAACATTCCATTAGAACTACTGACGGCCTTGGGAGAGCCAGTCCTGACAAAACTCTACCATCTGGTGAGCAAGATGTATGAGACAGGCAAAATACCCTCAGACTTCAAGAAGAATATAATAATTCCAATCCCAAAGGAAGCAGGTGTTGACAGATGTGAAAAATACTGAACTATCAGTTTAATAAGTCACAGCTGCAAAATATTAACACGAATTCTTTACAGACAAATGGAAAAACTAGTAGAAGCCGACCTTGGGGAAGATCAGTTTGGATTCCGCAGAAATATTGGAACACGTGAGGCAGTACGGACCTTACGACTTATCTTAGAAGAAAGATTAAGGAAAGGCAAACCTACGTTTCTAGCATTTGTAGACTTAGAGAAAGCTTTTGACAATGTTGACTGGAATACCCTCTTTCAAATTCTGAAGGTGGCAGGGGTAAAATACAGGGAGCGAAAGGTTATTTACAATTTGTACAGTAACCAGATGGCAGTTATAAGAGTCGAGGGACACGAAAGGGAAGCAGTGGTTGGGAAGGGAGTGAGACAGAGTTGTAGCCTCTCCCCGATGTTATTCAATCTGTATATTGGCCAAGCAGTAAAGGAAACAAAAGAAAAATTTGGAGTAGGAATTAAAATCCATGGAGAAGAAATAAAAAACTTTGAGGTTCACCGATGACATTGTAATTCTGTCAGAGAAAGCAAAGGACCTGGAAGAGCAGTTGAACAGAATGGTCAGTGTCTTGAAAGGAGGACATAAGACGAACAACAACAAAAGCAAAACGAGAATAATGGAATATAGTCTAATTAAATCAGGTGATGCTGAGGGAATTAGATTAGGAAATGAGACACTTACAGTAGTACATGAGTTTTGCTATTTGGGGAGCAAAATAACTGATGATGGACGAAGTAGAGAGGATATAAAAGGTAGGCCAGCAATGGCAAGAAAAGTGTTTTTGAAGAAGAGAAATTTTTTCAACATCGAGTGTAGATTTAATTGTCATGAAATCTTTGCTGAAAGTATGTGTGTGGAGTGTTTCCATATATGGAAGTGAAACATGGATGATGACTAGTTGAGACAAGAAGAGAATTGAAGCTTTAGAAATGTGATGCTACAGAAAAATGGTGAAGATTAGATGGGTAGATAACTTAACTAATGAGGAGGTATTGAATAGAATTGTGGAGAAGAGAAATTTGTGGAAGAACTTGACTAGGAGATGGGATCGTTTGGTAGGACATGTTCTGAGGCATCAAGGGATCACCAATTTAGTATTGGAAGGCAGTGTGGAGGGTAGAAATCATAGAGGGAGACCGAGAGATGAATACACTAAGCAGATTCAGAAAGATGTAGGGTGCAACAGTTACTTGGAGATGACGCAGCTAGTGCAGGATACAGTAGCATGGGGAGCTGCATCAAACCAGTCTCTGGACTGAAGACCACAACAACAACGAGCATTCACCTTAACCACTTTGGCAATCTGTGCACGACTCATGGCCAGACCCAAATACCCACATGTTATCATTCCTGCAGCACAATCTGTACCAGCACACACGTTAACATAATTCCTGTACAGGGAAAGACATTTCAAATGAAATGTCGCAGTCTGGTATCGGTGGATAAATATGATACTGCAGTACCTGTGTTATTCAGAATAACAATTCAATGTACCTTCAGAGATGCAAGCATGTGCTGTAGAAACCCGGTGCGTCACCAGTGTTTGATGCATAGTTCTTGTACCGTGCATATTGTTTGTCATATGTAACCCCTAGTAGTCGTGGTGGTGGTGGTGGTGGTGGTGGTGGTGGTGGCAACAATGTTAGTGGAAGTTTATGTAACAAACTGAAGTAATAACAGAGACAAAATATGTGACTTTTGTTTCAACACCAAAGGGAGGAAATTAAGTTCTCCAATATATATTTACTACAGTAACATGTGAAAGTAGAGCTTGTGACACCACATGACACTTCAACATTTCATGCTTTTACAAAGGGCACCAAGGTTTCTTGGTCTTTCAAGCATCAGATCCTGTGTTTCATCTGTATAGCATTAAGAAGATACAGTTTTGCACTCTACCTCCAATTTGTTTTTAACTGTAGTTTTTCACTATATACCTGCCCCCATCCCTCTCTGTAACAGAACATTAAGTAGCTCCCTCCGACTTCTGTGCTGAGAGAGGCTCTTTGCAACAAACATTTTAGGATGGTATTACATTATACAGGATTTAGTTTTCAAACTAAGTACCTTGTTAAGCTGTTTTATGTGATCCTCAAGAGAAGCACTATGATCACAAGTGGCCAATAACAAATCACCCAATGGTTCACGTGGGTGGACACCACTTTCAAAGCGACAGTACATTCCTCTCCAAAACCGTATATTTTGTGGTGCCAAATTTGGAGAAAGCATATCAGATGTCCCTTCTGAACAGTAGAGTGGATTAATGTACTCGTTCATATGATTTGCCATATAGCCCCAAAGAGAATATGTTCTCTCACTCAGCCTGAAAAATGAAAAGGTTATAAGCAAACGAGAAGAAGTGCATACAAGAAGAAGTACATACAGGTCCAATTTTAGTACAATTAATAATACAAAATTTCAGTAGAGTTTAGGGGAAGTGACAATTTTCATAATTGTTTGAAAATAAATACAATAAATGATGACAAATGGAAAGTTATTAAACTGGCAGCGAAATAATGCTTTAGGTCAAGAGGGCAATTTTTTAATTAGTGACTTTTAGGTCAACACAACTCATTCAGCACTTTTTCAGTCAGCAGATTCCATCCCTGCAGCACCTTTAAGGAAAGTCTGCAAAGTAACCATTTATAACTTGCATAATCATGACACCAGACTCTACCAGTTTCCAGCAACAAACTTCCTTTAGTGAAGCAATTGGTGGAAGTCAGAGGCTACCAAAACTCGTGAATACAATAGATGTTTCAACATCACATAGTGCAAATCCACCAATTTTCCACTACCACTATCAATCACGATGAGAAAGAGGGTTTTTTTTTCGTTTCCTTCCCAGTGCATGTTTTTATTCACTTATTTTCATCCAGCTGATGCATAAGATTACATAGTACTCACCAGTTATTACTATTTCTGTCTGCAAGTTAACAGTTATAAAAATTTTCCTTTTGTACCACAGAGCTCACTGGCTTCATCTCTGAACATAATACAGACTTATGATTTCTCAGGTTTTCTCAGAGTGATTAATTAACAGAGTGCTTTCGAGTGTTCAGCAGAGTTGAATTGTTATGCTTTCCTAGCATACAATTACTCTGAAATGTTTTTGGGTGTTCAGCTGGGTGTCATAGTGCAAATTGTGTGATATTTCAGCAAATTCCGTGATATTTCAGCAAATTGATTTGTTTCCATCTTCAGTTTGCCAAAATATCACACCATATGGATGACACCACCTGGCTGAAAACTCAGGAAAAATAATCAGGAGTTGTTGATTCCATTTTTCTGCACCATATTTCACAGAGCAACCTTTCTTCAGCTGCTGTTGAGTTGGGTCATTGTGCATATTCACTGCCTAAACTTCAACCTGCTAGAATTATTGAGTTACATGTTACTATTTATCACCAAGGTCAAGTCTGTTTTTTCCAGATCTGATGGATGAGATGGCTGGGGATATCTCGATAACTTGAGTGTGGGTCCCAAGCCATGCTTAAATTTAGAACTCTTGTTCAGTCTATTAAACATTTTTTGACATCTTTACTGTGATAGACTCCTTAATTACACTGGTGCAGAAATTTTCTGTTTGCACCATGATATTGATCTCATCGTATTTCATTTCATGACTGTACTTCAGGCAGTGCAATCAACAGTTTGCTTGAACACTCTAAAGTACATCACTGATCCAAACACTGCTAGAAAAATTAATTTTTGCATTTACTTTTAGTGGACATTCAACAAACAGTAATCCCAGAGTTAATTTCTCATGTAAAACACACTATACTTTTTCTCCTGTTATGCATATTGTGTTGGCTGTTTCATATATGGAATGTCTCAAAACGTATGCTACAACTTCCGTGCATTACAGCATCCCAACTAATTACGATATTTACACCATCTTTGGATTATGTGACAGAGAAGCAAAGTTTTGTATGCGTGTGATGCAAATTCTTGTGAGTGAAGCATACTGACAGTAATTCGAGAAACAGCTCAGTGTGTGGCATGGTTTATTCAGACCAAATCAGAGATGGAGGTTCAAAGGAACTTGCAAACATGGTTGTCTGACCGTACACTGGTGGACTTCTTCCCATGAGGTGTGCCAAAGATAGGGACCACCAAATGCCTGTCAACTACACTGTTGCTGCCATTGCCACAGCTGATGTGGATTTGTAGCACCGATCATGCATAGAGCTTCAATAGAGACTGGACGTTGCATGTGTCACTAAAGGTGCAGATGTGGGAACTGACTGAATGGTATAAAAACTTTATGAGATAGTGTATCAAGTATGCCCAAACATGATATGAATATCTTCATCAGTTTGGATGCTATAACACATTAAAGCTGTGCTGTACCTTCTATGACAGCCTGTACTTTTAATCACTCATCCTCAAAACAGAGCCAAATCTGCTGCAGTATGAAAGATTTATTCTGGACATGAATAATGTTAAAATGTGGACAAACTACATAATGGAATAATCTACCATAGGCAGTCATAGACATAGAATGTTGATCCATCAGTAATAAATATTTTGTTTTCTTAGATAATGTGTAGATTCAGATGTAAGTGCTCATAGGCTAAAATGAAATAGGCAAAAGACTGATTGAAACAGACACAAGAGAAAAGGAAGGAATCAAGGAGAGAGATGTGGATGCTAAGACAACTCAACCGAAATGGGTTATAAGGTGATAATGTAGTTTGGAAGTATCATTTTCTCAGGTTTTAGTTGATAATCTACAACAAAGGTAAAACTTTGTTTGACAAAACATTTGCATGTTGTCCAATCAAGTGAACATTACTGCAGCTACTAAAGTACACACACACACACACACACACTAATTCCAATTGTAGATGCCTGTAGACACAAACAAATATGCTTGATGAACCCATGCAATCTACTAATTAAATGGCAGCAATGTCTCCCTCCCCCCTCTCTCTCTCTCTCTCCTCCCTTACTCTAGACAAGAGGATTAAAAACAGTAGTATAGATATTGGATGATTCTCTGGTACTATAGCAAGATTTGTTTTAAACATGAAAAGTCATCACACCAATCTGCTCACATTCTGATGAGGTGGTAGTACACTGCTACAAAGCACTACAGAAAACAGTAAGTGACAACAAATCCCACCACAAGATGATATTAGTGGACTGGACTTTAATGTTAAAGTACAACAAAACTAAAGAATGATTCTTCAGTGGGTAACTCTAGATGCAATACCAAAAATGACAGGTCATACATTAGCACAATAAATTTACTGCCTTTTATCAAAAAATAAATTTGTACAATGTGAGACACCATTTCAAATTGCACATTGATCATACATTCTTGACAGCAAGAGTAAAAATTGTTACGAAGATAGAAAGACGGTTGATTGATATGGGGGGAGGGGACCAAACAGCAAGGCCATTGGTTTCATCAGATTAGGGAAGGATGTGGAAGGAAGATGGCCATACCCTTTCAAAGGAATCATCACAGCATTTTCCTGAAGTGATTTAGGGAAATCACGGAAAACCTAAATGAGGATAGTCGGATGCGGGTTTGAACCACCATCCTCCCAAATACAAGACCAGTGTGCTAGCCACTGCACCACCTCACTCGGAACGAAGATGGAAAGAAATAATCATCATATAGGAAATCATAAATGAAATGATGAAAATGCATTTAAAAATAGCGTGTCACACTTTAGGTATGCATCACAGAAAATGAAGCTGCTACAGAGGAAAACAGATGGGGGGAGTTATTTAACAAATATATTATTCAGGCAAACAGCACAATATGTTACAAATACAAAGAGAGCAAAAAGAAAACAACATCTGAAAAAGATACAAAATGATTATTAAAAGATAAAAACAATTGTCAGAACATTATAAACTATGCCAAAATGGAAAAAGAAGTACTGATAAAAGTCTTTGAAAGGATAAGATATATTACAATGCACATTTGGTAAGAGAACAATTAGAAACAATAAAAGTAAAAAGAAAACAATGAAGACACTTATGTCCAATGGAAACCACTTTTCATCAGTTAAGATGAGTCAAGGCACAGTAATTAACAACAGAGAGTAAATTGTACACACATTCCAAGAGTTCACCATGTAAGCTATTTTCAGTACACCAGAGTCCTTTATTATCCTGTTCTTCCCACTGTGCCTTCAATTTCTATGTTGACAGATTCCAACTTAAGACACATGCTAGAGACACATGGTGTAATAAACATCTACAAAATATGTTACTCAACTTTTCCAGACTGTTACAATGAACAGTCATCAGCTCTTAGTCTGTGCTCTTATAAAAGAAAGTCTATTAAAATCACAGAAAAGTAAGCTCATTTAAACTGGGTCAGTGCGAGCTATCACCTCAGCAGGCAAAAGATGCAAACATGATTTTGATGGAGGGGCGATGGACATGTACCCGAACAGATGGATGGTAAATGGGTAAAAGAAGTTCTTTGCTGAACATGAAGATGACAAGCTAATAGAAGACAATATCAGAAAACATACATGAGCAACATGGGTATGTTTTGCAGAAGATCACGATGCATGGAAAAACATGTAGGAGGTCTTTACCCAGCTCTGGAAGTCAAACGGCTGATGATGATATAAACATAGCTCAAAATTATCTTCTGAATATTTTACAAAATCCTTCATCAGGAGCAAGAAAAGGCAGAAAGAAAAAAGGACGCAAATTGCAAGAGTTGAAAAGAAGATTCATAGCTAACAAACTGAGTTACAACAGAAATTTAATTTCTAATGCAATACTCACAATTAGCTGTCAATAACAATACATCAATATGAGTAAAACTAAAGAATGATGGTGGATAAAAAATTTGGAATAATAAAAATCACAAAATATATGAGAGTATAACGACGAAAAGGTAGCACTGAACACCTAACACAAGCCAACTTGAACACAGAGGACATTACAGTCCAGTCCACTGATATCATCTTGTGGTGGGATTTGTTATCACTTGTTAGTTTCTGTAACACTCCGTACAGATTTACCACCAGAACGTGGGTGCGTTGGAATGATTTCTGTGGAATATATATGTCGTTCATGTTTAAAACAAATCTTCTACTCTACCAGACAATCTTCCAGTATCTTTAATATTGATTTTAATCCTCTTGTCTACAGTAGAGGGAGAGGCAGAAGGAGAAGGATAATGCCTTAAATTTGTTTTAAAATTTGAAAAGATTTCTTGTTTTGTATTGCAAGCAGATCAAATTTGTTTTTTCCAGAATAACATAGCATTTCTGAATCTGATTTGAGGATAAAAATGCTTCAGACAGCAATTTTGTATCTTTCATGGTACTGTTGACTCCAGTAATACCTCTGTCCATAAAGATATTTTCACTCCACAGAGGAAAGACAAAGATCCCGAGTACAGCACTTGCCCATGAAAGGCAAAGGTCCCGAGTTTGAGTCTTGGTCCGGCACACAGTTTTAACCAGCCAGGAACTTTCATACCTCTGTCCACGTTTATTCCCATAAAAATAATTCCTCAAATTTAGTAGCTGCTACCCCTGCATATCAGAAAGTCTTTCCATATCATCTAGCCAATTGTGGTAAGCACACCTACAACGATCAGCAATCCTCATCTCAATATGCTGGAAGTTTTGCTGTGGCCTTTATGTAGACTACAAACTGTGTATGGAGTAAAGTTTAAAAAGTCACAGCTGCAAAATACTAATGCGAATTCTTTACAGACGAATGGAAAAACTGGTAGAAGCCGACCTCGTGGAAGATCAGTTTGGATTCCGTAGAAATCTTGGAAGACATGAGGCAATCAATACTGACCTTACGACTTATTTTAGAAGAAAGATTAAGGAAAAGCAAACCTACATTTCTAGCATTTGTAGACTTAGAGAAAGCTTTTGACAATGTTGACTGGAACTATCTCTTTCAAATTCTAAAGGTGGTAGGGGTAAAATACAGGGAGCAAAAGGGTATTTACAATTTGTACAAAAAACAGGTGGCAGTTATAAGAGTCAAGGGCATGAAAGGGAAGCAGTGGTTGGGAAGAGAGTGAGACAGGGTTGTAGCCTCTCCCCTATGTTATTCCATCTGTATATTGAGCAAGCAGTAAAGGAAACAAAAGAAAATTTTGGAGTAGGTATTAAAATCCATGGAGAAGAAATAAAAACTTTGAGGTTCTCCGATGACATTGTAATTCTGTCAGAGACAGCAAAGGACTTGGAAGAGCAGTTGAACGGAATGGACAGTGTCTTGAAAGGAGGATATAAGATGAACATCAACAAAAGCAAAACGAGGGTAATGGAATGTAATCAAATTAAGATGGGTGATGGGGAGGAAATTAGATTAGGAAATGAGACACTTAAAGCAGTAAAGGAGTTTTGCTACATGGGGAGCAAAATAACTGATGATGGTCGAAGTAGAGAGGATATAAAATGTGGACTGGCAATGGCAAGGAAAGCGTTTTTGAAGAAGAGAAATTTTTTAACATCGAATAGATTTAAGTGTCAGGAAATCATTTCTGAAAGTATTTGTGTGGAGTGTAGCCATGTATGAAAGGGAAATATGGATGATAAATAGTTTGGACAAGAAGAGAATAGAAGCTTTTGAAATGTGGTGCTACAGAAGAATGCTGAAGATTAGATGGATAGATCACATGACTAATGAGGAGGTATTGAATAGAATTGGGGAGAAGAGGAGTTTGTGGCACAACTTGACAAGAAGAAGGGACTGGTTGGTAGGACATGTTCTGAGGCATCAAGGGATCACAAATTTAGCATTGGAGGGCAGCATGGTAGGTAAAAATCATAGAGGGAGACCAAGAGATGAATACACTAAGCAGATACAGAAGGATGTAGGTTGCAGTAAGTACTGGGAGATGAAGAAGCTTGCACAGGATAGAGTAGCATGGAGAGCTGCATCAAACCAGTCTCAGGACTGAAGACCACAACAACAATAATACCATCCAAATGCCATACCACCCACGTATGAACAGCTGATCCATACCCTCCTCCATGCTTTCATCCACTAATTGAATTGCAGATGAGTCTTTCCAAATCCTCCATAGTCCTCCCAAACGTTCTGGGTCACAACATGTCAAATCAGTTCTGTTGCCTTAAAAGCACACAGAAAATTCAGATTTACAGTGAACACATCTAGCTTCCACAAAACTGATCACCACCTCCCATACCAAAATAATACCTAATAAAAGAAAAATTTGATAGACTGACTTATGACGTGGTTTCCTGGAGATGATCACATATAACATTTTGTTCACAATAACCTTAGATTTTCAGGCAAATGATGATGCTAAAAGAGCATAACGTTTCACTAGACCGCATTTCAGGAACATTACAAAAAACTGTTTCCATGAACATAATTTACTATCAAATATGAACTGGAATTTAAATCTATTGGCTACAGTAGTACACAGAAATTGGTGTGACCTTGACGGAATGTTAGGGATGATGTCTGGAGTAGCTACTGTGACCCAACCACTTGGGTCAGGTCACCATGTGCAAGCAAGAGTTACACAAGTCTATTGCACAGTCGATAATCATCATTGGTCCATCATATTTTGGGCTTGCAGCTGGATCACGTTGTCATCTTGGCACGATATTTCAGCTAAAAAAAAAGCAGCCATCTTCAGGTGAGTACGAGACTGAAGATTACTGGTGCGCGTCATTCTATATATACCGAAAATTGGCGCGGCGGCGTGTGCGCAGTGGAGAAGGCTAATACCGCGCCCCCTATCTAATTTGGCGTGCTCTGCAGCAGAAGCGGGCCGCGCATGCGTAGTGGTGTACAAGGACATCCAGAAACGGCAGACATCTATCTTTTTCGACCTCCATGGTAAACTGAATATTCTTTTGAATGGAATTCAGATATTTTAAGAATCCTGCCAGTTTTTCTTCTCCATGGGGCCAAACTACGTGGAGCGTGAGCGCCACACACGTCTACTACAGCCCAACAAATCAGCCATAGCAGAACACTGTATTTCGACAGGACACTCCATGGATTATTGTGGAACAAAAATTTTAGCGACAACTAGATCTTTTTGGGAATCCATTATCAAGGAGTCCGTGGAGATACAATTGGCAGATCTTATTAATCGAGACGGCGGCTTTCAGATGGATAAAGCATGGGATCCTGTAATTTCTTTAATCGCTTCACAGAGACATTGGCCTGTATCTAGTGCGACGGCTGATGAAAATTGATTTTATACTTTCGACTACCGCGCCTTAGCTGCGCGAGGGCGCTTTACGACAGATAGCGCAAATGTAGGTACACCACTACGCATGCGCGGCCCGCTTCTGCTGCAGAGCGTGCCAAATTAGATAGGGGGCGCGGTATTAGCCTTCTCCACTGCGCACACGCCGCCGCGCCAATTTTCGGTATATATAGAACAACGCGCAGCAGTAATCTTCAGTCTCGTACTCACCTGAAGATGGCTGCATGTTTGTTAGCTGAAATATTGTGCCAAGATGACAACGTGATCCAGCTGCAAGCCCGAAATATGATGGACCAATCAATACGCCGGGAAAACTTCAAGATAATCATCATATTTCTCGAAAAAGAAGGCACCAAACCTGTGGAAATTTTGAGGAGGCTCTGTGTAAAACTCAGGGAAGAAACCCTTGGTTCTGGCAAAGGCCACATACCACAACAAACAACGATGGCAACCAATCTGAAATTTGGACCTTCTGTGCAGTAATTCAGGGCTTCATTCTGCTGCTTTAAAGAAGGAAATTCATTGGACAACTCTGGAGTATCCTTCTTACAGTTCAGATTTGTGTGTATTATCCTGTGACTACCACATATGTTTGGACCGTTGAAAGAAGAAATTTGAGAATACCAGTTTTATGACAATGTAGTGGTAGAGGAGCTTGCGTGCATGTGGTTGCACATGTATCCCTCTTCTTTCTTCAAGCACTGAATCAAAAAGTTGCCAATTCTATGGGAAAAGGTGTGGCAAGTCAGGAGAAGATTTAGAAAAACAAGATGGGTGTATTTTTGTTATGGCTGATTCAATAAAGTTACCAAAAAACAATTCCAGTTCATATTTGATTTACCCTCATACATAAATTATGTCAGTTAAATTGTAGTCATAAACTGCATTTGAAACCTTCCAAACATGGACAAATATGCCATCCACTCTTCCATTTTCTAACGTGCACGCTAAATCTATTCAAAGGGCTAAATAATAGTTATAATGATGTATAATACTTGCTTTAGGACTCTGCTGCAAATTCATCTAAAAAATGTGTGCCTATAATTGTTCTTAGAATTGACTAGCAGCCCTTCTTGAAAATGAGATTGACCTGGGTTCTACTTGTATCACATGGGGTGCAACATTTCTCAAGCAACTAGTGGTAAACAGCTAAATAATACCTAACAGGCCTTACCAAATGAACTTAACAGAGCCAAACAAAGGAAAGAATTACTTCTGCTTACCAAGTAGAGGTAAACTCATAAATAAAGGAAAGTTGACAAATATTATAGCACTCTAAAACGGACACCCAGGGTTTAACATCCAATCAATATAGAGGTCAACAGAAGGGAAACCAGCAATGGCTTTGATGATGAAACTATCCAAGTCTAGTAAGACAGAAAAACTGGTTGGAGAGAATGGGATGCTTCAATAAGGAAGTGGGAAATCTCCCCAAGACTCTGAACAAACATGAAAACAGTAGAATAGGTTGACTGCCTGATGTAAGAACAATTTTTTATATCTTACACTTCATACCAGCTTCATTCTGGAAATCTATCCTTTATATACAATTAAGTCAAATGTATTAAATATGTTACACATGGTTCAAATTTTACTAAATGTAAATGATCATACTTTAAAATTTCATTCTTTCTAATAACAAAATTCCTTCATTCCATATTACCGGAACAAAAATTAACTATGCTTATTAACCAATGCTTTATTGAAGTGTATGAATATTCATCAACTGACCTCAGATCCAACCTGTCCTTTTCACAATTCCCAATAAATGTTCCAAACTGACATGAGTGGACATGATCATGTAATGTTAGCAGAAACCTTTCATTGAATTGAAATGTAGTCGGAAACTGCTGAGTGAGCTGCCACACACAGTCAATCAACTGCGTGAAAACGGGTGACACCTCTTTCACTTCTCCTGCAATATGTGCACATCTCTCAGTGAATTTATGACCAAATGCTAGCCAGTCTTTTTCAATCAGTGCCTGAAATGGGAAGCAAAACAATATTATATTTAGTATTTTAAGAAGTCTATATTTACAGGAACACTGGTAATGGCACATGATTTTTGAATGAGATATCACCTTTTTTTTTATGAATAATCTCTTACACAATGCGGATATTGAATGGGGGGGGGGGGGGGGCAGTAACAACAGTATACTAAGTTCTGTGCAGCAACTGTATTTTATTACTTTACTGATCTTTTATCACTTTTGTACATAGATACAAACTGATATGGGACAAGTCAGTATTATGAGGAGATGAGACAATGTGAATTAATGTAATGGTTATAAAACTGTATATCTATCACAAATATACAGGAATTTGCTTACAAAAATGTGCAAACGCATGCACGCGCGTACACACACACACACACACACACACACACACACACACACACACACACACAAAAACCTCTTTTGCACAAAAGACACAATTGTGTGCTTATGAATTTATAACAATTAATCTAGTTAATAAAATATTTACGGTTTTTGCTGTATCTCTGTGATCATAGTTTAAAAGTACGGCTTTTTTTATAATAGATACAAACTTGAAAATTATAAGATATTTACAATTTATATGACTCACGATAAAAGTGTGTGGTCTAATTCTACTTCTTTGTGTTAACAAATATTTATTTATACTGTAAGATCATTTACTAATGAGATAGTTGTCAACAGATCTTTGACTTTTGCAGTCTGTTTACTGTTTCACACTTAACACAAATTTTCCATTATCACTGCTTATTACAATAATAATGTAGGCCTCAGGTTTTAACCTTATAGATTCTGAGGTACACCATAACAATACTTTTGCAGTAGCTAGATTTGAATAGCTATTTTAAATGCAGAAATATGTTTGATCATTTTGCTGTAACAAGGTAGGTAGTTGTACAGCTTGTTTCCTGCTTTGAGGGGTCCATTTTGTTTCAGTTTTTCATCTGAATATTGGACCTATATACCCTGGTTTCTTCTCGTTTTAAGTGAGTGCACACACTGGTTGCTAACTACAAGCTGGTTATTACCACCTATGATTTTCTCAATGATGAGTATTACTTGCAAACTGGATGAACAAGACAATTGAAGGACTCAATTGTTTTTTAATAAAAGCTGCACGAGCTTCTGGGAGCTGCCCTTTTCATGACTCATACAACTCTCTTTTTTACTGTGAAATAACTTTTGTTAGCATTCTAATTTCCCCAGAATATTATGCTGTATCGCAGTAGAGATTCTGCTTTGGCAAAGTATACATTTTTTATTGGTACAACAGCACTGATACTGTTAGTACATGGATAGAAGTTGGAACTAGAATAGAAAGATATAAATTTTTTAGTGTACCAGTAGACAAAGGAGGAAGGGGGGAGGATATAATGATAATGATAATGATGATGATGATGATGATGATATTTCATATTATCTGTCAGTTCTAAAACTTACGATAAAAATGAGAGATCTGACAGAATAAGAAACTACACAATAGAAAAATCAGCCAGGTGATCACTAGACTAAAACATTGCTGAGCAACCCACTTTGCAACATACTAAAAGCTCCACCCTAAAAGCTTGGGCTCATTCCAAAGGATCAACAAATCTTTAAGAGGTTTATCACATTCTCCACATCCCAATGAAGTTGGCTTCTGCTCTCCAACCAAAATATAAAATACACTCAGTTGAAATGTGACATCAGTCATTTTTTATGCCATGAGCAACATGGAAGGAAAAGGGAAAGGAGAAGGGGAGGGGGGGGGGGGGGGAGAAGGAGAAGAACAGTTCCTCCTGTGCAGTATGAAGCCATGTGTAAAAGGACAGTGCCTATAATTAGGAGATGGGTCAAGTTAACTTTGCTCCATCAGAACAAGGTACACCTAAGTCAGATAGATCACTTCACCAACCACAGCTTCTTATCCTGTGTCAGCTACACCTCCTCTCACATTTGTATCACTCTCTGATTCAGCAAGATGGTAAGATGTAAGGGAGTGTTTACCACTAACTTCACTTGCTAGTTAAACAGATTGCTGATTTTCTCCAATACCTGCTCGTTCTGGTACCAATAGAGACAGACATGTTTCGCCAGCTATTGAAGCAGGAGTAATGTGTTCTCTACTGCATACATCTGTTTTAGCACTTGTTGAACACTAAATGAATGTGAGCAGATGAGAAACTTTTTACTTTGGTGGGTATCTCATCAGCTCCAAGCTCCAGCGTCATCAGGATCACATGATATTCTCTGCAATATACTTTAAATTTGTTCATAAGATAAATGATGAAGACATGGTCAGGGAAAGTAATTGAATAGCCACGGAAGACACCTTGCTTAAACAGTTTTTGTATCTAAAATATGATGAAATAAACAGTGCAAAGTTCCATTAAAAGTCCAGGTTCTGTTTTATTTGTAAAGTATAAAATAATTCTGGTGCCTTAAGGATCCAAGATGGTCATCTACTCCAACTTTTGTATAAATGATAGACTGATTTGGGGAGGGGAGGGAGGGGGGCGGGGGGGGGGGGGGGGGGGGCAAGAAATCACAACAGCAAGGAGGAGTTAGGTGACAAACAAATGTTGATAGGCATGTTTTCAACATCAGAAAGATTATTTCTATTCCAATTTCAACCAGTCACATAAGAACCATTACTGTATATGTGAATGAGGAAGCAGATCAGGTTTGCTTTAAATACACGCTATAACAGTCATTAGCATTACTTACCTTCGAGGTTAGATGTGCTGAGTTGATGGTGGTCAAGAATTTCTTTAAGGCAACAAAGTTACCACTATCAACACCCCACTGAGTTTGAATGAGATTGTATAATATGGCTGTGAGGAGCTGGATGTTCCTTCTATGATACTGCAGAAAGACTTGGTGAGAATGGACCCACTGTATATGATTCCAGGCACTGGTGGTGGGAATGTACCCACTGTAGGCCTATATGATTCCAGGCACTGGTGATCACGAGAACTACTGGGAGGGAAGACCATCCTGTTTGGCTTATGGCTTTGGCGCATCATACCGCATCTGCAGCAGCAATCTGAGGAGCACTTTGCACCACAGTGACACAACAAACTGTTCCAAATCGGTTACTCCAAGGATTCTCTGAGCCGGATGCCCTGTAGCGTGCATTCAACCCACCCCTAAACCACTGCCATTTGCAATTTCAGTGGTGTCAAGCGAGAACTTGCTGGAGGGCAGGGTGGAGGTCTGCTGTGTTTTCTGATGAAAGCTAGTTCTGCCTCAGTGCCAGTGATGGCTGTGTGTTTGTTAAAAGTAGGTCAGTTGAGGGCCTGCAACCAACCTGTCTAAGTACCAGACACACTGGACCTACACCTGGAGCTATGATCTGGGATACGACTCTTGTGACAGCAGGAGCACTCTTGCGGTTGTTCCATGGGCCCTGACCGCAAACTCGTACATCAATCTGGTGATTCACAACCTGCTGAGCTGCCATTCATGAATAGCATTCCAGGGGCATTATACAACAGGGTAACACTTCTCCACATACCAAAGTTGTAACCCAACATGCTCTAAAATGTGTTGTGTTCAATCATCAGATTTGTCTTCAACTGGGCACATATGGGACATCATTGAATGACAACTCTATTGGTCATCCACAACCAGCATTAATCGTTCCTCCACTGACCAACCAAGTGCAACAGGCATGGAATTCTAACCCACAAACTAACATCCAACAACTGTAAAACACAATGCATGCACATTTGCATGTTTGCATTCAACATTCTGGCTATTACACCCATTATTAATGTACCAGCATTTCACATTTGCAATGGCTTATCTCACGCTTGCATAAAACTATGATCTTGCAATGTTAATCTCTTAAATGTGTTACCTAGAAAAATGTGTTACAAAAATTACATTACTCTACATTAATTAATTTGTTGTGCTATATTTTTTTCCATCAGCATATGACTGATATTATATACCTAAAAGGAAAAGCCTTGTGTATCTCAAAAGGCATTGCTGCTTGTCAATAATTATTAAAAAGTTATTTCCTTGGTTTCCGATTAATGGTATGGAATAATGGGGCCTGCTGAATGGGTAGAATTTTATGTACCTGTCATATGTTATGCTGTGAAGAGTTATCACCTGCTTTGTGAAGGCTCACCAGCTTCAGCCAACAGGCCAGGAATACGGCTGGTCTTAAACCTGCATCAGTGGCCAGCTCAATTCCTTCATATAACATCTTAAAATAGGATTTTCTTGCAACACACAGACCATGCATCCTGAATAAAG
This sequence comes from Schistocerca cancellata, assembly GCF_023864275.1. Taxonomy (NCBI): domain Eukaryota; kingdom Metazoa; phylum Arthropoda; class Insecta; order Orthoptera; family Acrididae; genus Schistocerca; species Schistocerca cancellata. Next base: position 573,226,788 of record NC_064633.1, on the reverse strand, counting down.
CCAATATTGCAGAGAGAATCTTTACAAACTGTGCAGACAGGTTTTACTGCTTCTTATCCATATTTTGAAATATCCAATGCTTTTAGGGATAGAACTTTTAAGTCCCCAATATAGGATGACTAGATAGCCCTAAAATAAAATGTGGACGCAGAAATTTTGCATTTCTAAAAAATTTGAAACTATGTCTCTTTTCCACACTTCAGTAAAAAAATTGAACTTTTAAAAAGTAAAAAAGAACACTAACACAGCCCCATAATTGTTAGATTCAACTAATGGGTGGTGGTTGTGGGGCTGGAGAATAGATATGATATGAATATATTGTCTTCAAATATAGAATACTGCACAGGATCTTTCAGTACGAATGCAATACTGTTGACAGTGATAGTAAAGACAGTCATACTTCAAATACTGTCTAGAGGGGTAGTTACACACTTCTAGAGGTTGTAGAGGGCACTTAGTGGATTAAGTTTCACATAGGAATCAATGTCCAGGAATGTCATCCAACAATGCTACAGAGCATCAAAGTTATAGGTGGTGGCACCTGTAAAAGAATGTATATACAGGATGATTCCATGATGATGTTACAAACTTTCTAACATCATGGAGGAGGATAAATGAATCACTTTGAGGTAAGGGTCCCCAGTACCAGAAACAAAAGATTAGAACATGATAAGCAAAAACCGTTCTGATACCTCAGACAGATGAATAAGTACTGGTACTGTTGTCGCTAAGGGCAGTCGTGGTGGCCGAGCGGTTCTAGGCCCTTCAGTCCAGAACCAAGCGACTACTATGGTCGCAGGTTCGAATCCTGCCTCAGGCATGGATGTGTGTGATGTCCTTAGGTTAGTTAGGTTAAAGTAGTTCTAAATTCTAGGGGACTGATGACCTCCGATGTTAAGTCCCATAGAGCTCAGAGCCATTTGAACCATTTTTGTTGCCAAGATTGTAGGGTGGGCAACTTTCAGAGGTGATAATATGCAAAACAAGGAAAAATATCCAGTAAGCATGGGCTCTAAAATGCATATCTGAGGACCTATGAGCACTTACATGTTCACTGCTATGAAATGCATCTCATCTATTGCACAAATGTTCAGAGCTTGTAAGTTACACACTTTAGAGCCCATGTTCACTAGACATTTTCACTTGTTTTGGTAAATACTACCACCTCTGAAAGTTTCCTATCCTACAATCTTTGCAACAATAGTGCCAGTACACGTATGTCACTGTCAGAGGTATCAGAATGGTTTTTGCTTGTAATCTTCAACTCTTTTGTTTCTGGTACAGGGACTCTTACCAGAAAGTGATACATTTATCTTTCTCCTTGATTTTAGGAAGTTTGTAACAGCATCACACAATCAGCCTGCACGTTGCTGTTGTGGTCTTCAGTCCTGAGACTGGTTTGATGCAGCTCTCCATGCTACTCTATCCTGGCACAAGTAAAGCTGTGAGTACCGGGCGTGAGTCGTGCTTCGGTAGCTCAGATGGTAGAGCACTTGCCCGCGAAAGGCAAAGGTCCCGAGTTCCAGTCTCGGTCGGGCACACAGTTTTAATCTGCCAGGAAGTTTCATATCAGCGCACACTCCGCTGCAGAGTGAAAATCTCATTCTGGAAACATCCCCCAGGCTGTGGCTAAGCCATGTCTCCGCTATATCCTTCCTTTCAGGAGTGCTAGTTCTGCAAGGTTCGCAGGGGAGCTTCTGTAAAGTTTGGAATGTAGGAGACGAGATACTGGCAGAAGTAAAGCTGTGAGTACCGGGCGTGAGTCGTGCTTCGGTAGCTCAGATGGTAGAGCACTTGCCCCCCCCCGAGTTCGAGTCTCAGTCGGGCACACAGTTTTAATCTGCCAGGAAGTTTCATATCAGCGCACACTCCTTTGCAGAGTGAAAATCTCATTCTGGAGATCCCCATTCTGTGACACAATGTAACTGTAATGGTAATGCTTCACAGTGATAAATGAAGTACACTCAAGAGCTCATGGTTATGAGGGGCTGGAGGGACTGACTAGCTCTCAAAGCAGGAATCTTTGGTTGGCCAAACCTAAACTAAGCCATCAAAGACCCAAGACCAAAGAGGTACAGACACAGTGAGAATCACCTGTCCAGTAAATTGAAAGAACAACATTCTGGGTCATTTTACACACTAAGTACATTTTATACTTTTACAATGTTGGTGCAACTAACTACTGTAGAGCACTTGACTTTTATTAGCATTTTAATAAATTAATAAAGACCTTGACAACTGCAACAAACTTATGCTGTGATGCTGACGTCTTACGAAAATAAGCAACCAATCTCATCTCTGCCTCCAGCGCTCACAATTATTCTACCAACCTAGTTTACAAACAAATTTCCTAGCCCATTTCAGACAGATCTGGTATTGTTGATTTCTTACAATAAAAATAAACACAAGGAGAACAACTATAATTACCCAGTATTGTCTTGATCTAGACTTGATCAAACATTTTCTTTGCTAAGGCAACAAATTTCTGAAACCATGCATTGAAATAAGGTACATCCTCTCAATCTTCTTCTTACGCTAAGTACAAAGTCTCCCGTCACACCTCCCATCCCCTAATGTTAAAACTCTTATTGAGAGACTTTCCCCACAAATAATCCTCTCAATACTAATATTAGCTCACCGTAACTAGCGAAACATTTTCTATCAATGAAAACAAGTCACATCAAATACCAACTTATTTCTAACCATTTCCTGTCTATAATCTCAACATCACAACCATTAAATTGTCAAAAAGGATTAACAGACATAAACAAATAGTGTATATACACAACTCAAAGTACCCCATTACAGATCACATTCTGGAACAGGACAGTTGTGCTTAGGTGTCTGCTTTACTCCCATACACCATAGGGACATTCCCTCTAAATTCCGGTTCTTGTGTACAATATGATACAGCTTTTTGCCACCCACCAGGCCTCAACTTATGACTTTTTTTTCATCTTATATTGTTTCTTTTCTTTGTTCTTACTTTATGTTACAATTTTTCTCACTGTCTTGCCCAGTTTCCTCCTATTTTAGCTTGTTTGTAATGGATTTTAACTTATCTTCAATTTACTTGGTACCTCTCTGCTACTTCCAAACTAAGATTTTCATACCTTGTTCAGCACTAACAATCCATTTCTCCCTCTCATCTTGTGTGGTAAGTCTCTTTTCACTTTGAGATACATTTTTTTTTTTTGTGAAAGCTTCTCAGTTTTCCTTCCACCAAATCTTTCCTCTCTTCTGTCAGATGATGCAACCTTGGACAAAATACCTAATGATTTTACACTTTTGTACATGTGGCAATACAGACTTTTCCAGTGAGATTGATAACATTCACATTTCCCAGTTTTCATCTTAGTCAACAGAATCATTTCACACATAATATTTTGACAGCATCCCTGTATGTCCACAGATTAAAAAGTGTATATCTGAACTGCGTATCATTTGAATCCCAACAAAATAGTGAACTGGACTGGCTGTGCACCACTTGTTCATAACAATGATCATTTCTCGGCACTGAATAGTGTATTCTATTGCAAGTCCACTTCAGACAGTTGTACATATAGATAATTGCACTGCTGATGAATGATGTATCCCACACTTTTAGTTGAATTAATATCACTGTACCTGTTTATAGAACTTTCCGACATGCTGATCTCGATCATTTGAAAGACAATGTTGCCATCTCTATATTTCATTTCACATTTCCAAGAGGCAGTGCTCAGCTGATACAGAATTTGTTGGCTGCTTGAATCAGTAGAAAGACTGGTGTTTCACAATTCTTACATTTTGTCCAATGCACAACATACACTCCTGGAAATGGAAAAAAGAACACATTGACACCGGTGTGTCAGACCCACCATACTTACTCCGGACACTACGAAAGGGCTGTACAAGCAATGATCACACGCACGGCACAGCGGACACACCAGGAACCGCGGTGTTGGCCGTCGAATGGCGCTAGCTGCGCAGCATTTGTGCACCGCCGCCGTCAGTGTCAGCCAGTTTGCCGTGGCATACGGAGCTCCACCGCAGTCTTTAACACTGGTAGCATGCCGCGACAGCGTGGACGTGAACCGTATGTGCAGTTGACGGACTTTGAGCGAGGGCGTATAGTGGGCATGCGGGAGGCCGGGTGGACGTACCGCCGAATTGCTCAACACGTGGGGCGTGAGGTCTCCACAGTACATCAATGTTGTCGCCAGTGGTCGGCGGAAGGTGCACGTGCCAGTCGACCTGGGACCGGACCGCAGCGACGCACGGATGCACGCCAAGACCGTAGGATGCTACGCAGTGCCGTAGGGGACCGCACTGCCACTTCCCAGCAAATTAGGGACACTGTTGCTCCTGGGGTATCGGTGAGGACCATTCGCAACCGTCTCCATGAAGCTGGGCTACGGTCCCGCACACCGTTAGGCCGTCTTCCGCTCACGCCCCAACATCGTGCAGCCCGCCTCCAGTGGTGTCGCGACAGGCGTGAATGGAGGGACGAATGGAGACGTGTCGTCTTCAGCGATGAGAGTCGCTTCTGCCTTGGTGCCAATGATGGTCGTATGCGTGTTTGGCGCCGTGCAGGTGAGCGCCACAATCAGGACTGCATACGACCGAGGCACACAGGGCCAACACCCGGCATCATGGTGTGGGGAGCGATCTCCTACACTGGCCGTACACCACTGGTGATCGTCGAGGGGACACTGAATAGTGCACGGTACATCCAAACCGTCATCGAACCCATCGTTCTACCATTCCTAGACCGGCAAGGGAACTTGCTGTTCCAACAGGACAATGCACGTCCGCATGTATCCCGTGCCACCCAACGTGCTCTAGAAGTTGTAAGTCAACTACCCTGGCCAGCAAGATCTCTGGATCTGTCCCCCATTGAGCATGTTTGTGACTGGATGAAGCGTCGTCTCACGCGGTCTGCACGTCCAGCACGAACGCTGGTCCAACTGAGGCGCCAGGTGGAAATGGCATGGCAAGCCGTTCCACAGGACTACATCCAGCATCTCTACGATCGTCTCCATGGGAAAATAGCAGCCCGCATTGCTGCGAAAGGTGGATATACACTGTACTATAGTTCAATTCTTTTATCTTGGCGGCTCGCGCATGCCCGCCTAGACGCGGGAGATTGCTGCGTTGCCAGTTGCGCACGACGCACGCGCCAAGAGAAGCAGCGCCATAGTATAGCATAGTTCGCAAGCTTACGTTTAGGGGGGAGCGCGCAGTTCATGAAGTAAAGTCACCACGGCCGCATTAACCCTTTCGCTGCTACAAAGACGTGCTCCCTGCATTCCGCGCTGTGGGCGATTTTGTCACTGCACTGCTCGCCTGTGCAGACACATTGTGTTCCGACTGCTTTGACACTCTTTATCATTCGATTCCATAAAAACTATTTGGCTCAAAAATTAGATTTTTACCTATCTTCTTGACTGATACCGTCCCCCCATAAATGACTTAATTTTGTTTCGATGTTCAACGCAGTTATTATGCAGCATTAAATACAGTAAACCATTGCACGAAATTTTGAAGAGTTTGCAGAGGTTAAGTCCATAGAGTATACTTTCCAGATGGTCGATTTTAGTTGCCACAATGTTGAGAATGAAATGTGGACAAGATACCTATATATTTCATTTAATTTAAGTACCACATAAGTGTCGTATGTAATATTGAGAAATATTCCACCTTTCGCGACTGTAACGAAAGTTTTACTTACACTGGGCACGTTTGGCTTTATTTTAAAGCACTTCAATCAATCAAAAGGAAGTAGACAAAATACATTAAACAAAACTGTGGACTTACAAAAACATTAGGACTTGAATATACCGTCTGTCAGTGAAGTGCTCAGAGCTATGTCAAATATAATTTTGTGTGTGGCACACACAAACAGCATTTATTTGCTAAAACACTGATGAGCCAACACAAACGTTGAATATTGTGCTACCGCAGCACAAAACTACGAAAGGTGACTTGGCAATGGAGGACACAAAATACAGTCCTCTTATGATGCTTCAAAAGAGAGAAACGCGTCTGGTCTAAATAAGTCGCTTATTACAGTTGCAGAAGAGAGATATATTTCAATACCATTGGTAAAACTGCGACTGTGGAACAAAAACAAGAAATAGAACATGAATACCATTGTCTACGTGCCATAGCTTTCACCGATGGAAGTGCTTTAAAATAAAGCCAAACGCGCCCTGGGTAAATAAAACTTTTATTACAGTCGCGAAAGACGGAATATTTCTCAATATTACATACGACACCTATGTGGTACTTAAATTAAATGAGATATTGTTATACAGTAAATATTATATGAAATTTACGTATCTTGTCCACATTTCATTCTCAACATTGTGGCAACTAAAATCGACCATACGGAAAGTATACGCTATGGACTTTTACCTCTGCAAACTCTTCAAAATTTCGTGCAATGGTTTACTACATTTAATGCTGCACATCAAAACAAAATTAAGTCATTTATGGGGGGGAAGGTATCAGTCAAGAAGACGTGTAAAAATCAAATTTTTTGGCCAAATAGTTTTTGTGAAATCGAATGATAAGTGTGTCAAAGCAGTGGGAACACCATGTGTCTGCACAGGCGAGAAGTGCAGTGATGACAAAATCGCGCACAGCGCGGATGCTTGGAGCACGTGTCTGCAGCAGCGAAAAAGTTGATGAAGAGGCAAAGCACTAGAAATTTCATTAAAACGAATAAAATTCGTGAAGTAAGGCACTCCAATATTGTTTTAAAATAAAGAAAATATTAAGCACCACACAAGGTTTGAACTCATGACCTTTCGCTTGGCAGCCCAACACCTTAGCCGTTCCGCTACCGCAGCTCATTGTACAGTGTAACTCCATAAGGACTCTAACAATCACGCAACTACTTATAAACACTGTTGGTATGATTATGATTTACTCACGCTTCGTCGAAGTACAATAGGAAATAAACAATTACCGCTGTTCTTTATTGCGAAAAAGCAGTTAGTGAGATTGAAACAAACACCTTTCCTTGCTATCGCTTGAATTAGGAGTCTTATTGCTTGTTTGGTTTAATTAATTAATGGAATATGAAGCAGTTGGTATAAAGAATGCTTTTTCCAAACTTTCTATAAATGAAAATCTGCTATCAAGACATTGCTTTTGTTCTATTACTTTATTTATGACTGAACGTTTCTAAAACTGATGACACTCGTCCGTGCTCTGCACTGCAGCCGAGATCTGGCAACGTCGTTCTCTGTTCATTGGCTGACTGTGTTTTTTGACGTCAGATGCGCAGAACGAACCTAAACTCGGCCGCCAAGATATATGACGCGCACTATAGTGCCGACATTGTGCATGCTCTGTTGCCTGCGTCTACGTGCCTGTGGTTCTGTCAGTGTGATCATGTGATGTATCTGACCCCAGGAATGTGTCAATAAAGTTTCCCCTTCCTGGGACAATGAATTCACGGTGTTCTTATTTCAATTTCCAGGAGTGTATTATACTGAAGCTGGGCTAGCCTACATGCTGGTTTTAGGGACATCACTAGCAACTGAAAGGTATCAACTCGCTTTTTCTTCCTTGGGGTCAGTTTCCTCTTTAGGCACCGTCGACTTGTAAGACTAAGATTGTAATTCTTCCTGCCAGTTGGCCAATGCAACAGTAGTAATGTGACGCAAGGACTAAAATGGTAAAATGTGTGACCTGTTGAGTGACACTGCCTACAGAAAGTACTACTATCTTTTAATTAGCATTCACTAGCCACTGAGTCTGACACTCCTGAAGATTCTGTACATTTCACACCTTTTTTTCAGTGGTGGGAACATTGTCCCAGTATGTAATGCATAGGCATGTGAGTAGGCAGGAGTCCAGAGCTAGTAAGTGTTAATTGTATAAAAGAGATGGATTGGTGGCAGTAAAAGTTAAAGACGGTTTTGAGAGAAAGATTTCTAGTTACAAGTGAGTGGTTGTTTATTAATAATCGCATAATAAAAGTTAAGCAGAAGGAGAAAGTGTAAGCCTTTCTTAAGGAAGTAGAACTGAAGTTATTGATTAGAATATACATGAATTAATGGCCTATAGTAGACTGTAATGAAAGTTTAAATTGGTACAGATAAACAAGATCACATAAATGGTGGCTTCTCCAGAATGACAAATTATAAGAACATTCTTTATTGGGAACAAATAAACCATATTGAATACATTGTATTGTCATTTACAACAGATTCCAATGATGTGTAATTGCCAATTCATTGGCTACTAGTTACAGACACATGACAAACAACATGGTTTGTTTCTGGATCAGACATGACTTGTTGTAAGTTGTCTCCCTTAAAATTCCAATTACTGAAAACTAAATAAATAGTATTATATGTAAAATTTCAAAAAGGAGAGCTTACCAGTGGCGTGCCATGTCAAGGTGCAATTTTCAGACCTGACAATCATGGGAAGGAACTATAAAATTGACGTCTATGCAAGGCAACAATAGGGAACCTATCATAAGTATAAACTGCAACAGTTATTGGCATGTGCATAAGAAGTGATGTACCAGTGAAACAATGAACACCATCATCACACAGAAAAGAAGACAGATTACAGTGGCACAAGACATTGGCATCATGACACCTCAATGATGGCAGTGCAGCATGCTACCTTCTAAACCAGAAAAACTTGTATCATAAACGTCTTACTGGTGCAGTGAGTTCAATGAAGTACTTCTGCTGTAGGCATTGCTGGATTGTGAACAGAATTTGAAGCTATAAAAGATAGAAGCAGAAAGTAAGATGAAAGGAACCAATGCAGGAATCTCAGAAATTCCACATACAAGTGCAATAGTGTCTTATTTAACGGATGAGACAGTGGAAGTGAAAGTAGTAGTACACCAGTCTCATAAACCTGACAAGAAAACATACAAAGAGAACAGGAATGAATCCAGACAAGTACTGGAGCAGAAAGGAATTTAGATATGCAGACATTATCAGCTAGCTATGAGTGCACTAATGGGTACGATGTCCTCAAGTGGAAAGAGATGACAAAAAAGATAAAGTCAAACATGGCTGAAATGAAGATGATTCGATGTTTAATTTTTAACCTTTGAGCAGGTTTATCATGCAGTTAGCTTCATCAACTGAAGTTACACAGGGGAAAGAGTTAAGGTAAAATATAAAGGGGGAAAAAACAAACAAAATGAGATTAGTAAAGTTCCAACAAGCACAATTCCCCATTAAAATGAAAGAGCAAATAAAAAAAATTATGAAGAATGAACGAGCAAATAAAAAAATTATGAAGAATGAGCAACAAGTGATGAAGAAATGAGTAATGAGCACAAATGGAGATTTACACAACTCGAATCAGCTGTGACTAGTTGCACCAACACATATAGCCAACTTGGCACACATCTAGTCTCTCTAAGAAGTGAGACGAAAACCACTACAGAAAAAAATACTGAAATTAGTGAAAATAGTGAGGAGGAGATTGCAGAGGTCAAGACAGAGTTAGCAACACAAGTGAATATGATTGCTGACACTATAACCACTAACACTAACAACTTAGGTACCATTGTACAAAAAAGTTTTTATAGAGAAGTCACAAACATCAATACAGGAGTAAACCACCTAGAAGTAAGTGAGGCAGAATATGTGCAGGCCTTCAATAGGTGCTGTAGCAGATTCCAACCAGATGAAGAGTATTTCTAGTAGCATTTTTACATAGGTTTAAAAGAGTTGAGACAAATAATTGGACCAAAACAAAAGGATAGACATCACAATGAAGATGAAAGGAAGAATAGCCATAAATGTAAATCACCAAGATAGGCAGTCTTCTACAGAAGCTTGAAAATTAGTGCAAACTTCAATGCAAGATGCCTTTAATTGTTTGCACAATGAAACTCTGGCTTTAAATCTGGCAGAAAATCGAAAGAGATTTTTGTCAAATGTAAAATATACCAGAGGCAGGACACAATCTACAGAAAAATTTTTAACCTGTGACACTGTTGATTAGGCTGCTAGAAAATTTTTTTCACTTGATGTTCAGTATTTACATTTACTGATGTGTTTCAAGATTAACTCATTATCAGAACATCTGTCAACAGATTACATAAGTCATAAGCAACACACTAATGAACATTTTCTGAATCACGATTAACTACTTATTTTAAACCATACAGGGCAAACCTATAAACGTATCTACGAACAAATGTGGAACTCTTCAAACACAGTATAGTGTCACAGGTGAGCTAACTGCTCCAAAGCACAAATGAGTGTGAAGCAAATTACAAGCTGGCAAGTTCACAAATGAATTCCAGATAGCATAAGTACATGAGTGAAGTGGCACTATGAGGGACTAACGGCAGTATGAAGAAACAACTGTGCTAACAATTAAAATAAGATATAAAAGAAGAAATATTTTATGAAATTGAACACAGCGTAAAATAATGTTAGAAACTTTATTTATATAAATAACAATCATCTTTTAAAGTCATAAAAAGGAAATTGAGAGCCAAAAGAAGCAGTAAAAACAAAATACTGTATAACTGAAAATGGTAAAAACACAGAAATATTGCAGCTAAAATGGATGGAAATCATAGAGACATAAGGTAAACGAAAAACTAGGAAGTGGGATAATGGGACAAAGGGAAGAATACCATTTTTACATAATCAAATCTTTTATATGCATTTTCAAGTATGTACAAAGCACTAAAGACTTTGGTATATTGTACAGAAAGATCAAAGACAAGATGGTTCTGTTTAGGCATAGTGAGTCAGATTATGTGGAAGACAGAGAAACAAAACAGTTAACTTCTGGTTTTCTGTTTTTGTTATCCCACGGACCGATAACGTGATCCTATCAACATCAAAGAATGGTGACTTTGAGCACTACAGAAGCAAAACTGTGACAGCCAGCATTGCGGTAGACATGATATGGTTGCGAAAGCTGCTAAGTTACTTTAGAAATAAATGTGATTAAGCAACAAAACTTTATATGCCTAATCAGAGTGTGGTAAGACACACAAAAACTCCCAATTTTCATAAAAGATTGAAAAACACTGATACTCAATGTCATTTAATAAGAGAAAAGTATGAGGAGGGAGCAATCATAGCCAAGCATGTTCCAAATGAAAATCAGTGTGCGGACATTTTCTCCAAATCACTGAGGAAAGAAAGGTTTGTGATGTTGCGCACAGGTTTGAACACTGTCAGAAATGGATTTTAAAATGCCAGAACAGTGGGAGTGTAGAAATTGAAATGTTACTCTTGTTTTTAAAATGATTGTACTTAAGATATTTATTGATGGCACTACAGTAGCGTTAATTTTTAAGTTCCTTGGGCATTGCCCCTTTTTGTTTATTCCTTGTATGTTCATCATTCAGTAAACTTTTCTTTTGTATTAAAACGTAGCAAAAGTTGTTCCTCTGTATACCTGAGTCTGATTTAGAATTCCCATCAACCTTATAACAGCCACCTGACTAGTCTATTTCCTATATCAATATACTTTCAGTTCATGGATTACTTTCATAGGTAAGTATTTAATGTGTTTCACGTTTGAACCCAGCATCATCATCAGTTTATCATTCACAGTTAATGAAATGATTACAGAATGCTTATATTCAAGAAGTTTTTGACATTAAGCAAGTGTGCTATTCTGCAAGTTGTTGCCAATATTCCACTCCTTATATATGTAGGCCATTCATTTGCAAATGGATGAAGAGTGGGCAATTACTAACTATGGTAAGATTGCTCTGTTTATATTTACTAATGGTTATTTCTCTTGCTGAGCATACTAGCTCTTGCTAGCAACATCCACAAGATCAGTTAATGCAAATGCCTGAAATGAACTTCCGAAAAGGAGAAGGCCAATGTGCTCCCCAATCTTTACCTGTAAGTGTTTGTGCTTCATCAACGACTTCATCATCAATGGGACAACAGTCCTCAAATTTCCTTCACTTGCCCCTGTATAGGAGGTATGGTAGCTGGCATCATAAAATCACAGTTCAGAAGCAGAGCAGTGTGATGAAAGATAGTATAAAGTGACCAGTACTAATGTAAATGTGTGTGCAAATGTTCAGCTGATATGATGATGTGACCTCAGATCAGTCTGGTATGAGTCATTCAGCAGATGCACAGCCATTTTTTATACCTGGTTGATTTACTTTAGGGAGGAGGATTAGGATCTAAAGTCCACTCAATAACAAGGTCATTAAAAAAAGAGCACATACTCAGATTGAGAAAGGATGTGGAAGGAAATTGGCCATGTCTTCTTCAAAGGATCCATTCTAACATCTTTCTAAAGCAATTTCGGAAAACTCAGAAAATATAAATCTGGTTGGCCATCCTCCCAAATGCGAGTTTGCTGTATTACTACAGTGTCATCTTTCTGGGTATGCAATTAAGGACCCAATAGTAAGATAATACAGCAAAACCACAATCTGAAACAATTAATCAAATGAGAAGTCATTTATACAACCATTAGTTCATAAAGAAGACAGACAATTTATAAAGATTTCATGAACCAGAGGAGGTTCTACACAAGGAAAGACAGTCCTGGTCCATTTAATTCTTCCAAGATATCTGGTACTGTTACACATGAAGAGGAGACTGAGTGGAATTTCTGAAGTCAGTTGTTAAATGTTACGAGTACTCTCCCCTGGACTGATTCCTCCGGTAAAAAAGCACAAGAACAGAAGTACTAAAAATGTCTTATTTCTGTTGCACTGCGTTCTTCCTGGGAATATATAACAGACACATGACTCAAATTCACTTTTAACCTTTAGATGTTTTGTAAGCATTGCACTCATCAGCAGCAACAACTACACCAAGCCCCCAGATGGCATTTCACTGCTGTCTGTCATAGAATAAAGTAAATTTCTATGTAATTATTTATTATAATTTACATTAGGCATTTGGAAATTGTCAATCCATGGACAAAAATTTGTGGTTTCAACAAATCAAGCATAACAAGTTCTATGTACCATGAAGGTCAGATCACCACACCCAACAGCACATTCAGTATACTCTTGGAATGGAACTAACAGCTGTCTGTGTTTCTTCATGTCATGAGGGATTTTAGTTCATTCACACCACACTATCAATCCACGTACTGTAGGCTCGGCACTCATTTCTGTGAACATATACTGGATGGTTGAAGCTCCATCATTTTAAAATCCAATATAATTTACACTGAAGGAAGTCATGTCCATATGCTTGTACCCTCCCGAAGCAGACGATGAACTGGCAGATACCAGAAGATAAACGTATCTCAACTATGCAGCAAAAGCCTACTTACAAACTTTCAGCAACCAGTTTGAAGTGAGGCATCTATGAATATACTACAGGCGCCAATATATTGCTCCCACAGGGATAATTAAACATGACTAGGGTAACTGAAGTGTGCACAGAGGCATTTAAGCAGTCATTCTTCCCACATTCGATTTGTGAATGGAACAGTGAGAAACTCTTTGCTGTGGGACATTGGAAAGTACTCTGTGCCATTCACTTCACAGTGATTTGCAGGTAATGCATATACAGGAACCTAGGGGTATAAGTGTAGATATTTCTACTGATGGCTAAGGACAGTGTATTGAACAACTTTACATCAGTATTTACTTCATTTGCATGAGTAGTATGTTTTCAGGTTGGTTAGTACCTCTAATTATGCATGACACATGTAAGCAGCAGGTCAGGGATTGAAATAGGGACAAGTGGACACAAAATTGATAGTCTATACTGACAAGTATAGTCCACTTTGCAGAGCAGTTAAGGCCATGCAGAAAACATCAGGCACTAAATTATATGATATGTTTGTGGGAAGGCTGTTAGACACATACGAAAAATAACCAACACACTGAAGTGAGTACATGTTAAGATACCAACAAATCACAATATTTGTATCTTTGCCCCAACACCCTACAAATGTAGAAGGTTCATCCAATAAAACTGAAGACCACAAATAATAAATAACTACAATAACCCACAAAATCAAACAATGGAAAATCCAGGACAGACTACTGACAGTATTATGAAAAGGATAGTTCCTACTCATCACGTAGTGGGGATGCTGAGTCGCACAGAGGCACAACAAAAGACTGTCAAAAAAGTAAGCTTTCAACCAAAAAGGCAAGCGCAGCTCACGTACACATGACCACAGTCTCTAGCTGCCGAGGCCAGACTGTGAGTAGCAGCATGTGATGGGAGAAGTAAACTGAGTGGTGGGGGTAAGGAAGAGGCTGGGGAAGGGGGAGGGACAGCAGGGGAGGGTGGGAGATGGTAAAGTGCAGCTTGTGGGAGCGTACAAGGACAAGGTGGGGAGCTCGGTGCAGTCAGGAGGTTGAATGGAGGAGAGAAGGACAGAAGGCGGGGAGCAGGGAGAGGGGGGGGGGGGGAGGGAGGGAGGGGGAGAAGGAGAGAAGTAAAAACACTGTGGGAGCACAGGTGGAATAGAGGACAATGTAGTGCTGGAATAGGAATAGGGAAGGGGATAGGTGGGTAAACGACAATGACTAACAAAGGTTGAGACCAGGAAGGTTACAGGAATATAGGCAAGTTCCCACCTATGTAATTCAGATAAGCTGGTGTTGGTGGGAAGGATCCAAATGGCACAGGCTGTGAAGCAGTCACTGAAATGAAGAATGTCATGTCAGGTGACATGTTCAGCAACAAGGCAGTACAGCTGTTTCTTGGCCACAGTTTGTCAGGGCAATTCATGCAGACAGAGCTTGTTGGTCGTCATGCCCACATAGCATGCAGCACAATTGTTCGAGCTTAGGATGCTCATGACTGGACTGGAGTAGGTGGTGGTGGGTGGATGTATGGGGCAGGTCTTGCGTCTTGGTCTATTAAAGAAATGTGAGCCCTGAGGTGAGTGTCTGGGAGCAGGGGTTGTGTAGGAATGGATGACTATATTGTGTAGGCTCAGTTAGCGGCAGAATACCAGTGTGAGAGGGGTGGATAGGACATTTATCATTTTGGGGCATGACAAGAGGTAGTCAAAACCCCTGTGGAGGATGTGATTCAGTTGCTCCAGTTGTAGGTGGTACTGAGTCATGAGGGGGAATGCTACTCTGTGGCTGGATGGTAGGACTTTGGGAGGTGGTGGGTGACTGGAGATATAAGGCACGGGACATCTGTTTTTGTTACCATCTGTGAAGACCTCATTGAGACCCTTGGTATAAATGGATAGAAACTGCTCATCAAAACAGATCCAACTGCCATGGGTGGCTAGGCTGTATGGAAGGGACTTCGTGCTATGGAATGGGTGGCAGCTGTCAAAGTGGAGGTATTTCTGGTGAGTGGTAGGTTTGATGGATGGAGATACTGATGTAGCTATCTTCGAGGTGGAGGTCAACATCAAGGAAGGTGGCTTGTTGAGTTGGGGAGGACCAGGTGAAGCAAATGGGGGAGAATGGTGTTGAGGTTCTGGAGGAAATGTGGATAGGGTGTCCTCACCCTCAATCTAGATCGCCAAGATGTCATCAATGAATCTGAACTAGGTGAGAGGTTAGGGATTCTGGGTGGTTAGAAGGGTTTCCATCACGTGCTGCTGCCCGCAGTCTGGCCTTGGGAGCCAGAGTCTATGTCATTGTGTGTGTGTGTGTGTGTGTGTGTGTGTGTGTGTGTGTGCGCGCGCGCGGCTAATCAAGGCCTTTCTGGCCAAAACCTACTCTTTTGACAGTCTTCTTGTTGTGCCTATCTGCAGCTCAGCATCTCCGCTATATAGTGAGTAGCAACTTTCCTTCTCATAATATTGTTACATTCCATTCCGGATATTCCATTGTTTGAACAATGTATTATATTTCTTTATACTGAGACTCAATTGCTAATTCCTGTACCCACCAACAATCCACTGCAAGTCTTCCTGCATTTAGCTATAATTTTCTTGCATAGCAATTTCTCCATATACAACAGCATGAACTGCAAACAGTCTCATGGAGATTCTAATGTTATCTACTGGGCCATTTGCAGATACTGTAAACGGTTATTATCCTATAACACTTGCCTTGGGTACACCCAAAGGTATTTTTACATCTGGAGATTTCTCTCCATTAAAAATGACATGTTTTCTATTAGCTAGAAACTATTCAATCCAATCATAAAGCCAGTCTGATTTTCTGTATGCACATACTTTGCTCTTGAGGAAAGAGTGAGGAACTGTGCTGAATGCATTCCAGAAGTCAGGGAACATGACCTTAGCCTGGGCACCAGTATCTATCACCTACTGGCTTCTTGTGAATAAACAGCATAGCATTGGTTCCCCACAATGCTGTTTGTGGAATTCATGTTGATAACTACAGAACATACTTTCAGTCTCCTGTAAGTCATAACAGATAACATAAAATGTGTTCCAGAACTCTTTAACAACTTGACTCAGAGCTATAAGCCTATAGTCGTGCAAATATTTTTTCCAATCACTTGGTGCACTTCGGTCCTCCACCAAACTATGATGATGAGTGCTAGAAGAGCTGCAATTTCTGTCAAATACTCTATGGAGAATCTTAAAGGTATTCCATCAGGTCCAGTACCCTGTCACCTGATGAGTGGTTTTAGTTGATTTCCTACTTTGATAGCTGTCAGAGAAACCTCAGTATGACCTTCCTCGGTGAAACAATTTCGGTAGAAGAAATTCAGTATTTTTGCCTTCTCTTTGTCACCCTCTGTTTTGGTGCCATTATGGTCTCTAAGTGACAGGACAGATGGCTTTATTCGGTTTAGTGATTTAACATAGACCAAAACTGCTTGGGGTTTTCCGTCAGACTGGTACATAAAAATTTACTTTTGAATCTGATGAATGTTTCACCTGAGGCTATTCTTTGGACAAATTTGACTTCTCTTGGGTTTTATTTTGACAAGACTTTTGATACAATTAAATCTGCAGTGAAGCTCTTTTTGCATTTAGAACAGCCTTCTAACATAACTGTTGAACCATGGTGGCTTCCTTCCGTCCCTCACTAATCTGCTCAGTACATACCTGTCTTAAGTCATAATGTACAATACCCCTGAACTTTAACCATTTCTACTCAACATTTCCAGTCGTTAGAGATGAATATCTGATGTTGCCTGCTCCGGTCATCTGAAAGCTGTTTCTTTGCACACTTATTAAACAGGAATATCATCCTACCTTTCTTTAGATTCCAGCTGATATCCATAGTCAGTTATGCCGTCGTGGCCTTATTCTGACTTGATTTCCTGCATTATGCTAATTGAGTCAAAAAGTTCGAGCTTGTTCTTAATAATGAAATCTAAGATGTTACACTAACAAGCCAGTTTTTGATTAAATGCTCAAGGATGTTTTTGGATAAGGCATTCAGAAGTTGACTGGACAGTCCACAGGTGTGCCGCCAGTTCAAAACGTCCAGTGGTACACTATGAACTGGCAGTACACCACAGACTGTTCTATCAATTCCACATGATTTCGTTTACCTACTACCCACCACTTGAGTCGCACAGTCTACAGCTTGAAAGTTGAAGACTCCCCATAATATTATAACATACATGGCAAATTTATGCACAATCTTCTCCAGATTTTCCTTGAAGTCCTTTGCCACTACTGCTCCTGAGGCAGGGGTCAATGAAAGCATCTAATGACCATCTTTGATCCACATTTGGAATCCCTGTTAACCACACTACACATTACAGCTACAAAAATGCATCGACCACCAATGTCCAGACTATCTCTGATACACACTGCAATTAGAACTTAGAATTTCATTGCCATTAATGTATGCTTTCAGCCTGCTTTCTGTCTTTAATACTACGTAGCCATTACTACCATTTATAAGGGGGACTAGTTCTAGGATTCTTCCATGGGTGCTTCTGCAGTTATATTCACATTCTCTTTCTCCTATCTGCCATGATCAATACTTCTTTCTCTGATTCATGTAGCTGTGATTCTACTCTTTCTGCAATAAAAACATTTATCAGGATTGTGGATGGATTTCACATGTGTATGCCAGGCATACAGTTTCCTTAATAGCTGCTTTCTGTGCATTGTGTGACCCCCAGCCTATTAAGAGATGCTACAACTCTCCACACAATAGCAGAGGACAGAAAATCTGCAACCAAAATTGTTACAAAATCATCTGAACCTCTGGTTTAAGCCCTCCACTCAGCTCGAAACCAAAGTACCATGCTCGGTATCACAGTGAACTTTTGCGTGTTTTAAGTCCGATGAGTATAAAGTCAAATCCGTACATAGTTTTCAGAGTATAGAAAATGTCAACGTGTTGCATATTGTCTGAATGTGCCACATGTGCAACAGCCAATTATTACATACGGCATAGTTTAACTGAACAACATTGAATGATCACCTTGGCGTAAGAATTAGTTGTCCTATGAGCGATCAGAAGCAAATTTTGTGCTTATTTTGCTACTTGGGCACATGTAATGACTAAATGTTGGCAAATGTATCATTCCTAAGCTTTTCAAACGAGCGTGGGACACGTGGCCAAAGGAAAGCACTTAAAGCGCACTGATAAAAACAGTGCCTTGCTTAAAGACACTGAATTATTATTCTGGAGGAAAAGATTTCCAGCTCCGTCTGGTTTATCAAATTTAAATTTTTTTTACACTTTCTCCAAACAACTTAAGACAAATACAAAAAAGCCATGATGAATTTCCAGATCTCATCCACTGATCATGTTGTTGAGGGGACCCTTCTCTCCCTTCTTATGTGTTCCACCACCAGAAGGGACCTTCTATCAAGTCATCTTAATCACAAGCTTTTTGTGGGGAGTCCCCATTTCAGTCACTATTATATCCATAGTACAGACTAAAGGTAGCTCTATAGTATTTCTGCCTCTTCCTTAATGGTGAAGAAAACATTCCCGAGTTTAAGTCCCAAGAAGTCTATGCGCCTGTCTATAAATGCACACTTGTACAAAGACAATGATGAGCTCAATATGCAGATATTCACAACTCCCACATTTATTTTCCTCGGCAAGATCATTATCTTACAAATTATGGCCAATTTTTTAGCATCATACAACTTTACTTATTGTTAGAGATGGTAATCCATCTGCTACTTACATGATTAGTTGAAAGAAGCTGGTGTGCATTGAGACTGTTACCCAAAATTTATTTTACGCAGATTTTATAAAACTGAAACACAATACTTTCTTTTTTAGTTATTTGATATGTTTCCCAACACCACAACATGTTTATATAGCAGAGAACTATGGAAGCTCTTAACGTATTTTTTATGCAAAATAAAAGCAATAAATCTTGTGATATGCTAACAGTAAGTTTAATTTTCATACTACACAATTCCTGAAGTCTAAAAGAGATTGCATAAGAGAACGACTGCTATGCAAAATAAATTTTTGACCCATAATTATACTGATTTTATAGAGAGGGAAATTCAATTTAAGAAATTCTTACAACGACAAGAGAGAGAAATGCTGGACGGACTTCAGGAGCCACAACTTAAAATACAAAACAGTGCACCAAGTTTTCGGAACTTGTTGCAGACAGATCACATGGACAAACCAGTTATCTGTGAAAATGTTTCTTTCCTCTGTATCTCTTTCCCCTTTTAACAGTTATAACAGGTAGGGCTCCCTATTAGTCTAATGTGTGCTATGTGTGTGTGTGTGTGTGTGTGTGTGTGTGTGTGTGTGTGTGTGTGTGTGTAAATTCTAACAGATACCCATACAACAAATGTGGCAGCTGCTACGGACTACGACTCAATTTGCTTATATAAGCATAAAGAGTATATCCTGTCTTCTGATGATAATTTCTTAAGAGAAAGCCTAATGAAATGTCTGGTCAAGTCAAATGTATACTATCATCATCAGTTTCAGTATTTACTACTTAGAACTGTGACAACAAAGCTGGTATTAAAATAAAGAGTTCAAATAGTGGAAAGTCCAGGCTGGAATAATGGCAGTTTTATAAAAGTATACATTGCTACTCACCATACAGAAGAAATGTTGAGTTGCAGGAAGGCACAACAGAAAGACTGCTGGGCATTTTAGCTTTTTGTGCAAGAAGCTTTCCTCCAAAGGAGAAAACACACTCACACAAGCACAACTCCCTCACACACACACACACACACACACACACACACACACACACACACACACACAAAAACCACTGTCTTTGGCCACTGTGTCTGTCTATAGTGACCAGAGACAGATTTTGTGTGCGTGTGTGTGTTTTCTCTACTTTATAAAAACACCTGTTGGTCGAAAGCTAAAATTTATAGCAGTATTTTTCTTGTGCCTGTCTGTGAGACAACGTCTTCTCTATACGGTGGGCCACAATCTGTTCTTTTAATGATTTTAAGAGTTCACTATATTGTGACCTCGAAGTGGCAGCTACTACATGAGGAAACAGGTTAAATGTTACAACAACATTACCTGAAAACCTTGGATGGTGCGGTAATATGGATCAAGGAAGATTCCAGCAAGTGAGCACACCTGGGCTGTCCTGTCCCATCCATCTGAACAATGTACCACCACACTCACTCCAGATTCCACAGCTTCCGCAATAAACAGAGATGTTTCTAGAACTGCCTTCACATGTCTCAGCCAACCTGAGGACTCTATACCACCCAAAAAGCTGCCCATTGAAGGAGCTTTCAACTCACAAGCTGTAACGGAAAAAAACACTTCAAACTTCTACAACAAACAAAATTGCTGCTTTTTCTGCAAACTTTAGGTTCCTCTGAGGAAATTAACATTATTCTACAACAAGATACAAGTAGTTTCATCATATACATGCGGCTTGCTGGTCACTTATAAAATCTGGAACAGATATCTGTGAAAATGCACTTCAATTCATCCTTAGCAAATGTGATGAAGCATATGGTTACCCAGGTGACATGAAGATGATGCTCTCAAGAAATTAAATAGTTCTCTCATTATCAAAAGAATAAATATCAATTGAAGTGTGGAATAATGAAGCCAGCACACATACGAGACTGTTTATCAGAGAAAGTGCTCCTGCCTCAAAGAGTTGTGTCCTGCTTAGATGAAGGTAACTTCTTTTCAGCCTGTGATCCTTTGCTGGCATTTCAGCGTAGTGCTCAATAACTGGAATGGGCTCATGAACAGTGTCACTGAACTATGGAACAATGTCAGAGTGGAACATGGCCCAATAAATTCTAATTGTACTGAGTTGATGGGAATGTGAGATTGTGGCATATGTTCCTTGAAGCTATAGATCATGTATGTCACAAGCATCGTCCCCTGGCGAAAGGTGGCCAACTTAGGGTCTGAGTTGTGCTCACATGGTCACACAGGCCTATGGCTATACTGAAAAAAAGTAAGTTTTTAGACATAAAACATACTTTTTTTTTACCAATCTGAGAAATTTTCTCCTTCCCTTGATAAACAATGCATTTCTTTTCTTTGAACAGCAGCTCAGCTAACACATTCATCCCTGAATAAAAACACACTTTTCCAGCAACATCCTAATGACCATAAAAAGCTTGGTTATTAATGAAGGATTCATTAGGACTCCATAGGACTAAAATTTTTATCCTAAATGAAATCACTAACAAATGGGTTTACAGATATAGAGGAACTAGTACTAGCTGACATAGCCTGTGTACCTGATTAAAACAATTTTGTGACTGACATTTCAGCAAGTCTAGTGGAGTGGTAGTTGGGCGGAAGAGGGCAGGCTGGGGAGAGGGAAGGGGGAAGTGGGAGTATCCTGCAATACCACTTACATTTTATTTAAGCTATATATGAAAGCACAAAATGTGCATTCTACATCTTATTTGACTTCATAAAAATCTTACATGCAGCAATGTGATCATTAGAAGCAAATATGGTGAACTGTTTTCTTTTGACAATGTATGACCACAATAGTTTGGCACTGCACGATTACAATAATCTAAGAATTACTTTATGGAGCTTGCAGAACTTAATTGGTTCCACTGATTTAGACTTAAGTAGCAAAAGTTACAGAAATCACATAACAGGAAATCCAGGATGGTGTAATGAAAATGAATACAGAGAAGTTTCCTTATTCCTAGACAGAGCTCACTTGTCAGTCCCAAATAATGTTCCTGTGGTACTGCCTGGCTCATGGAATCCCCTCAAATGGAGGTGCTAAGGGAGCCCACATTGAAACAAAATGGGAAATAAGAACACAGAATGTAGATCGTATTACAAGTGAGAAAGCTGGAGAATCTGAAGGTGCAAATGAGACTAAAACAGGGTGCCTATAATGAGAATCTCTTAAATGAGATGGGAGCAAAAAAGAGAATTTACAAGTGATGAAATCAGAATATTTTATCCAGGAGGAACATGAAAAGAAATTCATAATATTGTCATAATATTAAGACCAAAACTCAAGCTAATTTGATATCAGTGAGATATCTAGAGGAAATGTTGATGACAATGAAAATCCACAGAAAAAAAAGAAAAAAGAAGTGATAATACAAATGCATATGTCACACAGCAGTCAACTTGATAAGGAAGTAAACGAACAGTATAATACTGAAGGTGGAGGTATAATAACTGGAATGCAGAACTGGGCAAAGGCCAAGAAATAAGAACTGTGAAAAAGTACACGTTAGGAAAAGGAATGACGAAGAAGAGCTCTTGGTGGACTTTTGCAAAAGATACTCCTGAATTATATGTTGTACATACAACACATAAGACTAAGATAACTTCAACTAGTCTAAGGATAGCTGCTACCCAACATCTCCATCAGATACCAGACTTACTACAGGAAAGACTTCCAAATTTTTTGAAAAATATTCAAAGATTACCAGATATGGATATCAATTCAAATTATGTTCTCTTTATTGGAGAAATAACTATCTGACTGCAAATGAGAAAATTTAATGTTGAAAGATTTAAAAAGGAAGAAGCAAGGAAAGCTAGATGGCTGCTTATCATAAGAAAGACAAATTAATGATATGAATGTAATAGAAAGAAACATTCCACGTGGGGAAAATATATATAAAAAACATAGACGCTGTGACTTACCAAACGAGAAAGCGCTGGTAGATAGACACAATAAAAAACACACAAACACACATACAAAATTCAAGCTATCACAACCCAAGGTTGCTTCATCAGGAAAGAGGGAAGGAGAGGGAAAGACGAAAGGATGTGGGTTTTAAGGGAGAGGGTAAGGAGTCATTCCAATCCCGGGAGCGGAAAGACATACCTTAGGGGGGAAAAAAAGGACAGGTGTACACACGCGCCCCCCCCCCCCCCCCCCCCCCACACACACACACACAGGCAGACATATGTAAAGGCTAAGAGGTCGGGCAGAGATGTCGGGCAGAGATGTCAGTCAAGGCGGAAGTACAGGGGCAAAGATGTTGTTGAATGACAAGTGATGTACGGGGGGCGGCAACTTGAAATTAGCGGAGGTTGAGGCCTGGTGGGTAACAGGAAGAGAGAATACATTGAAGGGCAAGTTCCCATCTCTGGAGTTCTGATAGGTTAGTGTCAGTGGGAAGTATCCAGATAACCCGGATGGTGTAACACTGTGCCAAGATGTGCTGGCCATGCACCAATGCATGTTTAGCCACAGGGTGGTCCTCATTACCAACAAACACTGTCTGCCTGTATCCGTTCATGCGAATGGACAGTTTGTTGCTGGTCATTCCCTCATAGAAGGCTTCACAGTGTAGGTAGGTCATTTGGTAAATCACGTGAGTGCTTTCACACATGGCTCTGCCTTTGATCGTGTACGCCTTCCGGGTTACAGGACTGAAGTAGGTGGTGGTGGGATGGTGCATGGGACAGGTTTTACACCTCGGGCGGTTACAAGGGTAGGAGCCGGAGGGTAGGGAACGTGGTTTGGGGATTTCATAGGGATGAACTAAGAGGTTATGAAGGTTAGGTGGACGGCAGAAAGACACTCTTGATGGAGTGGGGAGGATTTCATGAAGGATGGATCTCATTTCAGGGCAGAATTTGAGGAAGTCATATCCCTGCTGGAGAGCCACATTCAGACTCTGATACAGATTGGGTTTCCCCCGGAAACCATCCCTGTAACCATTGATGCCACTTCCTTATACACAAATATCCCGCACGTCCAGGGCCTCGCTGCGATGGGGCACTTCCTTTCACGCCAATCACCTGCCACCCTACCTAAAACCTCTTTCCTCATTACCTTAGCCAGCTTCATCCTAACTCACAACTTCTGCACTTTTGAAGGCCAGACATACCAACAATTAAAGGGAACAGCTATGGGTACCAGCATGGCCCCCTCGTACGCCACACTATTTATGGGTTGCTTACAGGAAGCCTTCTTGGTTACCCCAGCCTGCCAACCCAAAGTTTGGTACAGATTTATTGATGACATCTTCATGATCAGGACTCACAGTGAAGAAGAACTCCAGAGTTTCCTCTCCAACCTCAACTCGTTTGGTTCCATCAGATTCACCTGGTCCTACTCCAAATCCCTTGCCACTTTCCTCGACGTTGACCTGTCCAAAGGCCAGCTTCACACATCCGTCCACATCAAACCCACCTTTCCGCCGTCCACCTTAACCTTCTTAACCGCAATCTCTGGCAGCTGGAGCCAGACTGCGAGCAACAGAGCATTATTAGAGAGGCAACAGGGTGGGGGGTAAGGAGGGGGGTGGGGTGGGGAGGGGAGGGGAAGGGATAGCAGGGCAGGGGTGGGCAATGGTAAAGTGCTGCTGGGAGCATGCAGGGACAATGTGGGGAGTGGTGCAGGTCGCCCACCCACAGTTACTACTTTTTTGATGTATGCTTCCAGCAGCACTTTATATCCCCCACCCCTCCCTGCTATCCCCCCACCTCCCCATATGCCAGCATCTTCCTTACCCCCACTCAGTTGCCGCTCCATAACGCCCTGCTGCTCACAGTCTGGCTCCAGATGCCAGATTTTGTGGTTTTGTGTGTGTGTGTGTGTGTGTGTGTGTGTGTGTGTGTGTGTGTGTGTGTTTACTTTTGATAAAGGCCTTGTTGGCCGAAAGCTAAAACTTTCTGACCCCCCCCCCCCTTTTTTTTTTTTTTTTGCCTTTCTGTGACTCAGCATCTCCGCTTTATGGTGAGTAGCAACTATCCTTTTCATTATACTGTTACATTCCATCCTGCATTTTTCATTGTTTGATTTTTAAGTGGAGAATGTGTTTTAAGGATAACTCCCATTTGCACAGTTCAGAAAAGCTGGTAGTGGAGAGAGGAAGATCCAGATGGCTATGGTAGTGAAGCAGGCATCGAAATTGAGCATTTTATGTTCAGTTGCATGTTGTGCCACAGGGTGGTCTACTTTGCTTTTGGCCACAGTTTGGCAGTGGCCATCCATCCTGGTGGACAGCCAATTGGTAGCCATACCTATATAAAAAGCTGTGCCATGACTGCAGAAGAGCTGATAAATGACACGGTTGCTTTTACAAGTGGCCCGACACCTGATGGGGTAGGATAAACCTGTGACAGGAATGGATTAGGAAGTGCTGGTTGGGTAGATTGCGCATGTATTACACCTGTGTCTAGCCAAAGGGATATGATCTTTGTGGGTTGGGGTTGGGAGGGGCATAGGGATGGACTAGGATGTAGTGGAGATTGGTTGGGTGACATAACTCCACTTTATGAGGGGTGGGAAGGATCTTTGGTAGGATTCCCGCATTTTAAGGCATAATGATAGGTAATTAAACCCTGGTGAATGATGTGGTTCAGTTGTTCCAGTCCCGGGTGGTATTGGGGGGTGAAGGGGGTGCTTCTTCATGGCTGGTTCTTGCGGATGGTGGGGGGATTGCAGGATTTTTGGGTTTGTGGATTTTGGGGAGCATGTAGAAGATGGGTGTGCAGGGTGTCAAAGGGGTTAGGAGAAAAACG
Organism: Schistocerca cancellata; assembly: GCF_023864275.1. Taxonomy (NCBI): domain Eukaryota; kingdom Metazoa; phylum Arthropoda; class Insecta; order Orthoptera; family Acrididae; genus Schistocerca; species Schistocerca cancellata. The sequence continues at coordinate 573,201,041 of NC_064633.1, read as the reverse complement.
GCCTAAAGCTTTAAGCACAGACTAGATGTTGCGTTGTACTTTTGGGATGAGATCACTCTGGCAGAGGTTATAGGTGGAAAAGTCAGATAATTGGCAGATTCCTTCTGCCAGATAGTCACTGTGATTCGTAACAACAGAGGTGGCACCTTCATTGCAGGCAGGATGATTAGGTCAGGATTTGTTCTAACGTTGTGTACGGCTATTCTTTCTTCTGCTGGAAGATTTGTGTTCTGAGGAAGGAATAAGGTTGTGTTACACAGGGTGCATGAGAAATGAGCATGTCTCATTCTCAATCACACACATAATTTAGATATTCATCCTTCATTCAGCAAGCTGTTCAAAAATTTATTTCTAAGCTCTTTTGCCAATAGCTCAGCACGATAAGACATGCATTTATTCTTGGTATCAGCATTTTGCATTCCATTTGTAGTGTTTCGAAAATTTCCGTGCAAATTCTAGAATCACTCGGCCTTCCACTGTCTTGAACAAATGATATATTAGATGTGAGTGGGAGAAAGGAACCCTATCTACTGTGCATCTCCTGTCTGTGTGTGAAGGTTTGAAGTTTGTCATACGATGACGGTAGACACAGTGGTTGAACAGCACCAACAAGTACCTGTCGGTCAGGCCATGGAAGTCGTAATGAAAGTGCACGGCCAAACCAAGGAACTTCCATGGTATTCTGTGCTGTTTTGTAACTGTGACTATAGTTAGTGACGAAAGAACAATTTAGTGGAAAAAGATTTTTAGTAACTTTTAACTTGGACTTGCTAGAGGCAAGACAGGTATAGGATTTCTGTATAATAGTGTCGCGGTCAGCAAGCCAACTCTGTTGTAAATGTAACTGTGTTTCTAACATTTGGACATGTGAGGAGACTTACTTAACAGTATTTATTCATCTGGAGAGTGAGATTTGTAAAAGTTTGGTGTTTAAATATACGTTGTTATGTGAAGTAAAAGAAACTGTGTACATCTACTTATTTTTATAAGTACAAAGAGTCTTGAGAAATTCCTGTTCCCAGCAATACACTGCGGAGAAGAAGAGAAAGGGAGTTTGCAGCAGCAGGCTAACCACCTAGGAAAGTCAGCTGACCATCTCAAATAAGTCTTATCGTTAAAGAAGTTTAAGTTTGCACACACAGACTTCACCACTTCAAGTCATCCAAAAGTTACACATTTTAAAACCATTAACCTTGTATTACACGAAACACTACAATCTGAGCTGCCATTTGCTATGTCAATTGAAGTATGTTCTTTAAGTACATTCCATGAAAACTTTTAGCATGTATACATTGCTTACCAGAAGATAATTGCAAATTCAAATACCTGGTTGTCGCAATCTCTCTCTCTCTCTCTCTCTCTCTCTCTCTCTCACACACACACACACACACACACACACACACACACACACACATATATATATATATACATGTATATATATGTAGATGATGAAACTTGCCAAACAAAAGCACTGGCAGGTCGATAGACACACAACAAACACAAACATACACACAAAATTCAAGCTTTCACAACAAACGGTTGCTTCGTCAGGAAAGGGAAAGACGAAAGGACGTGGGTTTTAAGGGAGAGGCTAAGGAGTCATTCCAATCCTGGGAGCGGAAAGACTTACCTTAGGGGGAAAAAAGGACAGGTATACACTCGCACGCACACACACACACACACACACACACACACACACACACACACACACACACATATCCATCCGCACATACACAGACACAAGCAGACATTTGTAAAGGCAAAGAGTTTGGGCAGAGATGTCAGTCGAGGCGGAAGTACAGAGGCAAAGATGTTGTTGAAAGATAGGTGAGCAACCGTTTGTTGCGAAAGCTTGAATTTTGTGTGTATGTTTGTGTTTGTTTGTGTGTCTATCGACCTGCCAGCGCTTTTGTTTGGTAAGTCTCATCATCTTTGTTTTTAGATATATTTTTCTCACGTGGAATGTTTCCCTCTATGAATGTTGTATGTTTTAGTTAGAGTTTGAAAATAAAATATCATTAACACCTTAAAAACATCCATCTTCAGAGCGATAACAGACTTTGTCTGTCTATTCCAGCTGAAAATGATCAGTTTCTGTGTACTATCTACCCACAATTACTCACATTTTTGTCACATGTTGGCAGAATCTTAGACATATCTCTATGGCAGATTCTTTCAAAGATTCTTATAGCATTATTTAGCTAATCTAGGGCAATTACAGCCTTTCTTCTTCTTCTTCTTCTTCTTCTTCTTCTTCTTCTTCTTCTTCTTCATTGTTTATGTTAATAGCACCTGAGTCTGGTAACATTTATTAACACTATGTCATCCGGTGACAACACAGTGGTGTCAGGCCTGAAATAGTAGTCAATGGCCGGCAACACTACAGTGGTGTTGTGTGCGAAATAGCAGTCAACGGCTGGCGACATGGCGTCATGTGCATAGTATCACTCAGTGGTCGGCGACACTGCAGTAGTGCTGTTATCATAGTATTGGGCAGTGGGCGGTGACAGCACTTTAGCATCTTTTGCATTCTGTTGGAGTTTTGTTTTGGTAACAATAAGTCACACAGGTCAACGAGTTTTTTGTTTTTGTAAGTACTTGTGCCTTTCCATCATGGCAGACAAAAGAGACAATACAATTATTTACTATGAATGCGCGGACATCTTGTCTGACGTTCCGGACGACTTAGCTGATTGACAAGAAGACACTGGATATAAAAAAAACTGAAAGTGAAGCAGAATCATCAGAAGATAGTGAAATACATCCAAGAAGAATTCGGTGAACGCTACAGTTGCCAACTTATTCGGATGAATCAGACAAAGAAGACAGTGCACAGTGGTCAGACTTTGATTTACCAAGGACCAATAATAAATTTGAAGGATCTCTGGGTCTAAATATATTTCCCAAAGATACACAGAGCGTCAAGGATATCGTAGAATTATATATTGGGAATGATCTATTGGAATATATTAGCGATAAAACCAACAAGTACTACAGTCAAAATTGCAACAGAAGAAAACGGGATAAAAAAATGCAAATTTAGCGATGTTACGGACCCAAATTTAGAAAATGGTTGGGTTTGCTATCCTTATGGGAACTGCAAAAAAGCAAGGACCGACGATTATTGGTCAACGAATCAGTTAATAGACACAACAATATTTCGCAAAACGATGTCCGCAACCAATTCAGACAAATATTATCATTTTTACATTTTTGCAACAACTACAATAAACCAAATAATGTCAACGAGCTTTTCAAAGTGTAATCTGTAATTTTTTTTATTTTTCCAAAAAGTTTAAAGAAACTTTTAATCTAAGTCAAAACATCTCAAATGATGGAGGAATGACACCATGACGTGGACAGTTAAATTTTAAAGTTTACAATGTGTCGAAAATTACGAAATATGGCATACTTATTCGGATGCTGTGTGATTTGAGTATGGTATACATTTCCTCATTCAAGATATAGTCCAGTGCTGGACAGCCTTTAGCAAAAACAGTGATGGATCTATTGACACCTTCTAATGGAAAGTGGCATCACCTCTACATGGACAATTATTATAACAGTGTAGAACTTGCAGAGAATTTACTTGAAAAGAAAATTCGAGTTTGTGGAACGATACAGCAAAATAAGAGAATTTCCGGAAAATTTAAAGTGCGCAAAGTCAATGTGTCTGAAGCTTGTCATCAAAGGAAAGGTGAAGTACTCACACAGGTATGCAGAGCTTCGAAAACTAAAATGATACGAATGGTATCTACAATACATAATGCCACTTTGACTGACACTCCAAGAAAACGTAGAAAAACCAATTACTCAATTAAAAAAACCTGAAAGTGTACTGGACTACAATAAATACATGAAAGGAGTGAATCGGGCAGACTAATATTTGAGTTATTATCCTATATACAGAAAAACTATAAAATGGTCAAAAAAGATTTGCATGTATCTCTTTAACTGCACATAATTTAATGCATTCCGTACATGTCAATATTTCAATACAGAACACAAGAGTCTCCGATTTCATGATTTTGTATTGAAAGTGTCTGATTAGTGGATAAAAGACATGTGCCTGCTTCTGAGCAAAACTTGGAGTTTGCCACTACATCACATACGTCTCATCATGATCCAGTTGACAGACTTTCCGGTCACATAAAGCAACACTACCTAATACCTATTTCTGAAACGAATAAACGAAAACGAAGAAACTGCCATGTATGTTCCAAAAACAAAAAAAGAAGAACAACAAGTTTAATGTGCAAGTCTTGTGGAGTTGCGTTACATCTTGGAGACTGTTTTGCTGCATATCTTTGCATTTCTTTGCGTGTTTTTGGTACTTGCATTGTTTAATTCATAAATTTCGGGTGTATTATAGCATTTGAGAGTTGTAGCATCGCGTTTTAGTACCTGAATAGTGTAAAATCGCGTAGTCTCCTTCCGCCGCCGAGCAGTGCGTCAGCAGTGCACAAGTGGCAGCATTACTGCATTTACTAGGCAATCTCGTATTTTAATAACCGTTTAAATTTTGTGTCGATTTGTTTGCGCTCTCTGTAGATTAGTTCAGACGTTCATTGCACAACAGTTTTTAGCGTGGATAGGGACTGCAACTGCTGTGTTCGGATGCAGGCTGAGTTGGCATCCCTTCGCTCCCAGCTTCAGGCAGTGTTGGCTTCGGTCACACAGCTTGAGGCTGTTGCCAATGGGCATCACTGTGAGGGTCCGGATGGGGGTTTGTCGGGGACGGCCAGCTTGTCCCACGCATCCCCCGATCGGGCTACAACTGTGGTTGCCCGGGATACTGCCCGCATTGAGGCTGATCCCTCACCTGTGGTAGAGAGGGAGGTCGTCTCAAGGTGTGGCAGGGGGCGAAAGACATTCCGGAGGGCTGAACGGAAGGACTCTCCAGTTTGTCTGACGAACCGGTTTCAGGCTCTGTCTCAGGCTGATACTGATCTTCGGCCTGACATGGCTGCTTGTCCTGTTCCAGAGGTTGCCCCTCAGTCTGCAAGATCCGGGCGGTCGCAGAGGGTGGGCTTACCGGTAGTTGGGAGCTCCAACGTCAGGCGCGTAATGGGGCCCCTTAGGGATATCGCAGCAAGGGAGGGGAAGAAGACCAAAGTGCACTCCGTGTGCATACCGGGGGGAGTCATTCCAGATGTGGAAAGGGTCCTTCCGGATGCCATGAAGGGTACAGGGTGCACCCATCTGCAGGTGGTCGCTCATGTTGGCACCAATGATGTGTGTCGCTATGGATCGGAGGAAATCCTCTCTCGCTTCCGGCGACTATCTGATTTGGTGAAGACTGCCAGTCTCGCTAGCGGGATGAAAGCAGAGCTCACTATCTGCAGCATCGTCGACAGGACTGACTGCGGACCTTTGGTACAGAGCCGAGTGGAGGGTCTGAATCAGAGGCTGAGACGGTTCTGTGACCGTGTGGGCTGCAGGTTCCTCGACTTGCGCCATAGGGTGGTGGGGTTTCGGGTTCTGCTGTATAGGTCAGGAGTCCACTACACGCAACAAGCGGCTACACGGGTAGCAGAGGTTGTGTGGCGTGGGCTGGGCGGTTTTTTAGGTTAGATGGCCGCGGGCAAGTACAGAAAGGGCAACAGCCTCAACGGGTGCGGGGCAAAGTCAGAACATACGGGGACCAAGCAGCAATCGGTATTGTAATTGTAAACTGTCGAAGCTGCGTTGGTAAAGTACCGGAACTTCAAGCGCTGATAGAAAGCACTGAAGCTGAAATCGTTATAGGTACAGAAAGCTGGCTGAAGCCAGAGATAAATTCTGCCGAAATTTTTACAAAGGTACAGACAGTGTTTAGAAAGGATAGATTGCATGCAACCGGTGGTGGAGTGTTCGTCGCTGTTAGTAGTAGTTTATCCTGTAGTGAAGTAGAAGTGGATAGTTCCTGTGAATTATTATGGGTGGAGGTTACACTCAACAACCGAGCTAGGTTAATAATTGGCTCCTTTTACCGACCCCCCGACTCAGCAGCATTAGTGGCAGAACAACTGAGAGAAAATTTGGAATACATTTCACATAAATTTTCTCAGCATGTTATAGTCTTAGGTGGAGATTTCAATTTACCAGATATAGACTGGGACACTCAGATGTTTAGGACGGGTGGTAGGGACAGAGCATCGAGTGACATTATACTGAGTGCACTATCCGAAAATTACCTCGAGCAATTAAACAGAGAACCAACTCGTGGAGATAACATCTTGGACCTACTGATAACAAACAGACCCGAACTTTTCGACTCTGTAAGTGCAGAACAGGGAATCAGTGATCATAAGGCCGTTGCAGCATCCCTGAATATGGAAGTTAATAGGAATATAAAAAAAGGGTGGAAGGTTTATCTGTTTAGCAAGAGTAATAGAAGGCAGATTTCAGGCTACCTAACAGATCAAAACGAAAATTTCTGTTCCGACACTGACAATGTTGAGTGTTTATGGAAAAAGTTCAAGGCAATCGTAAAATGCGTTTTAGACAGGTATGTGCCAAGTAAAACTGTGAGGGACGGGAAAAACCCACCGTGGTACAACAACAAAGTTAGGAAACTACTGCGAAAGCAAAGAGAGCTTCACTGCAAGTTTAAAAGCAGCCAAAACCTCCCAGACAAACAGAAGCTAAACGATGTCAAAGTTAGCATAAGGAGGGCTATGCGTGAAGCGTTCAGTGAATTCGAAAGTAAAATTCTATGTACCGACTTGACAGAAAATCCTAGGAAGTTCTGGTCTGACGTTAAATCAGTAAGTGGCTCGAAACAGCATATCCAGACACTCCGGGATGATGATGGCATTGAAACAGAGGATGACAAGCGTAAAGCTGAAATACTAAACACCTTTTTCCAAAGCTGTTTCACAGAGGAAGACCGCACTGCAGTTCCTTCTCTAAATCCTCGCACAAACGAAAAAATGGCTGACATCGAAATAAGTGTCCAAGGAATAGAAAAGCAACTGGAATCACTCAACAGAGGAAAGTCCACTGGACCTGACAGGATACCAATTCGATTCTACACAGAGTACGCAAAAGAACTTGCCCCCCTTCTAACAGCCGTGTACCGCAAGTCTCTAGAGGAACGGAAGGTTCCAAATGATTGGAAAAGAGCACAGGTAGTCCCAGTCTTCAAGAAGGGTCGTCGAGCAGATGCGCAAAACTATAGACCTATATCTCTGAAGTCGATCTGTTGTAGAATTTTAGAACGTGTTTTTTGCTCAAATATCATGTCGTTTTTGGAACTCAGAATCTACTATGTAGGAATCAACATGGATTCCGGAAACAGTGATCGTGTGAGACCCAACTCGCTTTATTTGCTCATGAGACCCAGAAAATATTAGATACACGCTCCCAGGTAGATGCTATTTTTCTTGACTTCCGGAAGGCGTTCGATACAGTTCCGCACTGTCGCCTGACAAACAAAGTAAGAGCCTACGGAACATCAGACCAGCTGTGTGGCTGGATTGAAGAGTTTTTAGCAAACAGAACACAGCATGTTGTTATCAACGGAGAGACGTCTACAGACGTTAAAGTAACCTCTGGTGTGCCACAGGGGAGTGTTATGGGACCATTGCTTTTCACAATATATATAAATGACCTAGTAGATAGTGTCGGAAGTTCCATGCAGCTTTTTGCGGATGATGCTGTAGTATACAGAGAAGTTGCAGCATTAGAAAATTGTAGCGAAATGCAGGAAGATCTGCAGCGGATAGGCACTTGGTGCATGGAGTGGCAACTGACCCTTAACATAGACAAATGTAATCTATTGCGAATACATAGAAAGAAGGATCCTTTATTGTATGATTATATGATAGCGGAACAAACACTGGTAGCAGTTACTTCTGTAAAATATCTGGGAGTATGCGTGCGGAACGATTTGAAGTGGAATGATCATATAAAATTAATTGTTGGTAAGGCGGGTACCAGGTTGAGATTCATTGGGAGAGTCCTTAGAAAATGTAGTCCATCAACAAAGGAGGTGGCTTACAAAACACTCGTTCGACCAATACTTGAGTATTGCTCATCAGTGTGGGATCCGTACCAGATCGGGTTGACGGAGGAGATAGAGAAGATTCAAAGAAGAGCGGCGCGTTTCGTCACAGGGTTATTTGGTAACCGTGATAGCGTTACGGAGATGTTTAGCAAACTCAAGTGGCAGACTCTGCAAGAGAGGCGCTCTGCATCGCGGTGTAGCTTGCTCGCCAGGTTTCGAGAGGGTGCGTTTCTGGATGAGGTATCGAATATATTGCTTCCCCCTACTTATACCTCCCGAGGAGATCACGAATGTAAAATTAGAGAGATTAGAGCGCGCACAGAGGCTTTCAGACAGTCGTTCTTCACGCGAACCATACGCGACTGGAACAGGAAAGGGAGGTAATGACAGTGGCATGTAAAGTGCCCTCCGCCACACACCATTGGGTGGCTTGCCGAGTATAAATGTAGATGTAGATATCAAATGAAAGAGAAACACTAAGTACCAAAGACAATGCAAATAAATAAATATATGAAACAAACAAATTTTGTATTTATTTATGTATGCATATCTTTGAAAGTTCATGAAAGTAGGGGAACCGGGTTAAGAACTTATGAGAACTAACAATGAGATTAGTGAAACAAAAATTTATATCTTCCGATAATATCAAGAGCAGCTGGCGACAAGGCAAGTAATCTGAATTAGCACTGCCAGCGCCAAGCGCATACATTTGTACAAGACATGCAGATGGCAAAGTCTTTAACGTATTAGCATATTTGCAATCGTCTCACTGTTTAGCATTAATTACTCCTAGAGTACTGCACACTGTAATGGTGGCTGGGCTAAAATGAATGGTTTCTATATTGGCAAAATTCTTGTTATTATCATTAAAATATAAAACTCTATTAGTAAGTTCTCACTGTTATGTCTGCAAAGGAAGAGCCACTATATTTATAATGCAGAACCTTATGTAATATCATTATATAAGAAATATTACTCATTAAGATAGCAAACTCACTTTCAATTAGTTTCACCAGACTACTCCTCATAACATGTATATTGTCAATTCCAAAGAAGTGGAATTTGATATTCTCATAGTTGTTTTCATTTTCATACCCTTTTCCTGCAGCTCGGTTAGCCATAGCATTAATCTGCAATTATTAAGATACAAATGAATAAAGTTCCAACAATAGACACACATTTTCGATGTAAATAGTTACAATTATCCCAAATGGTACAACAACATCTGTAAATGTGGGGCCACATGCAATGACAAAGAAATATCTTTCTTTTCTTTAAGGCTTTCAAACTTCCATGCAGTGTGCAACTTTGACATAGAGTAGGAGATACAGAAAAAAATGCACTAAGAATCTGACTAGCTACGTGCAGTGCTTTAATTGGAACATTTAATATAAGGCAGCATGGTTATGGAACTACACAGCATATCACATTATAATGTTGTTTATCTGTATAAGGCATATTTGTTATGTACAAAAAGATCATCCACTTTCCATGATATGCAAGTCTGTTTTAATGCATGCACTAATAGCATAATACAACAAGGAACACATGATGTTTTCTACAATTTACTTCAGAAAATTTTGCAATCCTGGCAAGCAGTTTAGTAATCAAGGTAACTTTGTTTTGAAATGGATACTTATTATGTATGTCCCTCAATTCTGTTGATTTACCCTATTATGGAATATTACTATGGAGCAAGGCAACATAAAGACTGCCTATTAGAATAATCATTTTATTTTATTTTATTTATTCCAGTGCATAATTTATTACGATATGAAGTACCAGAATCACCAGCTGTCGCTTCATTATTTACACTAACCATGATTATTTTTTTAAAAAATCAAACCCATGACACCTGCTATGTCATTACACAAAAAGTGATCTCAGAACTCATACTTGTGAATTTATCTCCTAGTTTCAGATTGACTGTCATACTTCACAAGGTGAAAAAAATGGAAATAGTTTTGAAATAAATATATTGTTACAAATAATTCCTCATTCGCTTTCCTCATGACTTCATTCCAACAGCTTGAAAATACACATCTAATAAGATAATGATGCTTCAATCAAGAGGTTGGTAAAATCTAAGAAAATTATGGCTATACACCAAATAAAACTAGACACTGCTTATTAACAGCATTACTTATGATGCACGCAACACAAAAACAAAGATTCATCTTTACAATATTAAATAAATTATAACGTTAATAGTGTCAAACCTTTTACATCTGACATACTTTGGTTCCATATTTGTCATCCTATCTGTATTGACAATAATTTTCTTTCTTTTATTCCTTACACTGAAATCCCAGTTATTTATGTCAAAGTACCCTTCGAATGTATATCTACTGCAGTTTTTCAATACATTTTTCACTTCACTTTCTTTTTTGAGCTTAAAAAAATTGAATACTTCTTGCTCAATGATGGGCAACTCAGTGGCTAGTTTTCATCCCTTTCAGAGGTAAAAAAAACATGAGATAGGGCAGGGAGAACAATTGAAAAGGTTTCTTTTGGTAGCATCTGCCAGAAACAGTGCACAATTAAGACATCCGAAGACATTTTCACGACTGGACAAGAGAAGAGAAATAACACAACAGAGCCTAAATACAGTTACTTTAAATTATAACAATTTTATGATGCAGGTGTGAAAATACATGTTGCACAGAGTAATCAATATGATATGACAGTGGGTGTGGGTAAACAGAAGAACATTATGCAGCTGTATGTTTGCAATAAAAGAGATGGCAGAATCAGGGGAGACACAAGCTGTTTAAGTTCAAAGCCAAATCACTGCAGTAGTTGAATGCTTTGGATCAAAGCCATAATTTTATGCTATCAGTTGTATCAGATTCTGTGAGTAGGCACGGAGGATGACACTTTTACAGATAGAGTATGATAATTTACTTTCCTGTACATATAAAATCTAGCTTCATAGAAGTAAGTAAATCTGAGAATATGGGGTTAGAAAATCTGATTTCCCCAAATAAGCATGTTTGAGATCCATTTAAGCTTTTGTACAGTATCACAAAAATGAGTATGGCCCTTTTATCTAAATGGAAAGTATCATCATCATTGGAGTAACACATTCTGACATACATCAACAATGGCTAAATCCACCATGTAATACCATTCCAGAGGCTACAGCTACCCAACAAGATTGCCTCAATTCATACATTCCACATGAACACTGCACTCATTTTATTGCAGTTCCAAAATCTCCAGGAAATTCTGAATGCTATACTAATCTCAAACATACCATACATAAATCAATAGTTCCCACAGTATCAGGATTATCTTAATTTCTGAAGGCAAATTAACATTTATCCCCTTTCCCCTATTGTGGACACCACTCCTCAGTGTACCTAGCTCAAGAATCCAGTTCTATAAGATTTTCACATTTCCTCTGCTTAGTCTCACAATTTAACCTAGCACAGTCCTCTACCCTTCCCATTTCTTTCGACTTAAAGTGAATTTGTACTGCAACACTTAGCATGCTGTATCTATGCACATTGAGAGATGCTGCAAGATATCAGCTTTGTCACAGACAGGAATATAATGTATCATTTCCATGCCCTTACTAAGCAATGTACATATCAGTGAGGTTCAGCCATCATTCTTAATTCAAAGATCATTGGAATACTAGATGATATATTACTCTGATAAAGATGAAAACAAAATGCCAAACTTTTACAGATCAAGTTCTGGAGGACATCATTCCACATTTCATCAAGTTGGAAAGCATCAGAACACAGGGCAAAAGACACATAAGAGTGTGGATCCAAACTGCAGAAGAGGGAGAAGTGCATCACGATTCCGACGCCGGCTATCATGCCGGCTGCAGCTACTTTACCCCGCACGGTCCGCATAGTCCCAACTTGATGCACGGAATGGAGCTCACCCTGGGCCTCGTGTCCACAACACACATGTAAGACGAGTTGGGATTTGTTCTCAGAATGGAGTTGAGCAATTGTTCATCCTCGAGACAGCGTGCACTGAAGCCTGAAAGCGGTTGACTGCATCGACAAATGGCAGCCTGAAACAAGTCCAATGGAAGTGAAATGACAATTACTTCAGTACAAATGTTATTACTAACATAGTCTTAATTTTTGATACATTAATATACAAACTTTTCTACTTCCAGTCAGTAGCAGTTTCAAGCATATACGAAGATAACATAACAGCATCAAACTTTCTTTCATCTTATCAGATCAAACAATAGTGATACTACTCACGATTATGTAGAGAAATAGTACAGTTGACCATTATCACAACTACAAGCAAACATAGTAACACAGGAAGAGGTGTAAATGTTACTCATCAAACTAGACAGACAACAGTCAAAGTCCTAGGCATCAGACACCAGAGTGAAGTTAGTAGCATGAATTGTACAGAACAGACAGCAACAAAGAAAGAAAACAAAGTAGGTACAAAATTGTTAAGGCTTTCGTGGCCACTTGTTGACAAACTGCCTAGTGGCTTCTGTCTCGGGTTCTTCGGCCGATGTTCATCTAATGATTTTTCTGACGTTTCGCCAGCACGAGTGGCTGGCATTGTCAAAGCTTCACCCTCCATTGCCGGTGGTGTAGAAATCCAAAAACACGCGAACAGTTTCAACAAGAAAGAGGAAAGCCTTAAGGTAAACGGATCCTGGCTTCCCGTACTGCAGCGAACGACCGTCACAGGTAGCAAGAGGAGAAACGCACCGGAAATGACCGCGGAGAAGCCCTCGGACGTTGGCGCGCCAGGTACATATAGCCTGCGGCTGCGAGCTCGCCTCCAGTTCACCACCGGCAATGGAGGGTGAAGCTTTGACAATGCCAGCCACTCGTGCTGGCGAAACGTCAGAAAAATCATTAGATGAACGTCGGCCGAAGAACCCGAGACAGAAGCCAATAGGCAGTTTGTCAAAGTAGGTACAACATGTGTGCCCCATAAAAAGTTAGTTATTCTGTTATAGATCACTGAAAAAACACATTGTACTGATGGGGACATATTTAAATTTTAAAAATGGAAAATATGTCAAAAATTACATACCTCCTCTCTTCTTGGAAGCTAAATGCAGTATACTCCCAATAATTAGGGGTAATGTTGAGGACAAGTTGCATGAATAATTGAGATATTTTCAAATATATACCCTTTTAATGATTTCTTGAAGCCTTCAGCTGTCATTCTCTTTATTTCCTATACGATTGTACAATTTTGGCCTTAGACTATTTTCAAGTATTTTATGGATGATTTTTTAGTACCAGATTATGTTGTATACATCATCGCTCCTACGATATCATGTTATGCTCATAAATTAATTCGAGGTGTTCAAGCTGTTTTAGGATCATGTTACTTTCCTTTGTTTGAAGGGTTATCCAAGTTCTGTGCACATGTACTGTAGGCCTGTCTATTTCTCCAAATAGTCTGTGATGTTGTTCTGCTTCCGAGAGGAACTACATTTTTTCACACAGCATTTCAAATTTTTCTTGCAGTAATAACTTCCTTGCACCGAAATACCCCCTGGCCCATAAAATCTAGAAGGATATTAACACTGTGCAATTTGGTACAATGACTGTCAAGGTCACTGTCTTCATCACCACTTTCAAATTCACTATCCTCTTCCGTTTTGTTGTGAAGTAGCTGCCAATTTCAGCATCACTCATGTACCAGAAGCCGTTCTCACGTGTGTTCATCTTCAGCCACCCATTCAAGGTTTTTTTTTCTTCCTTCAACATATTTAAAACCATATAAACCCATTGCCAGATTCATTATTTGTGCAGCTGTTTTTTCTTCATCAAGGAAACCTTAAAAATCACTTTATTCTATGATCGAACTAGTTTATATGGCTTGACTTCCTGCTAGGCATCAGAAGTCCTGTGCATGGCACCTAGAATTGTTAACTTCTTCCAGAACGTCACTAAATCATCCTCACTAACTACCATTCTCAGTGGACTGATGCAGTTATGCCTTGGTCCATTGGCTGTATAGTGGCAGTAATGTGAGGATGTAAAAACTTAAGTTACCATCATCATGTATGAGAATCCTCTCATTTGGACATGAAGGGACATTTTCAAGCAATAAAAAGGTCTTCTGTGGTAGTCCTTTCCTCTTGTAGAAACCACCAAACTTGTGGTACAAAATGTGTGTGGAGTCATGTTTTCAAAATTTCACTATGCATCTAAGCTCCTTTTTGGTTGTAAAAATGCAGTGGAAGATCCTTAGCTTTCATATCCTTGAATGCTCGGGATTTTCTTTTATTTTCCAATCACTAGAACACTAGTTTCACTTTGTGGTTCCCAGAAGGATTAGCAGTGAACAAAATTGTAATGCGTTCTTTAGACAACAAGGAATATGAACTCTCTTAAAAGCAAGATCCTGGTTGGTAGACATTTTTAATAAAGACCACTTTCATCTGCATTATAAATTTTGTTTGGTGTAAAAGTCTCTTCTTCCACAAATTTCTGTAACTCTCCCAGATGGAATCAGCTGCTGCAACATTTGAACTAAGCCGCTCTCCTCACACCGCACGTTCACAAATTCTGTGACATCATTTGAATTTGGTCAGCCATACAGATGGGGCATTAAATTCTCCCTCTAACCTTAGTGCTACATGAAAAAATTTAGGTTTTTCAGCACACATCATACCTGAAACAATGACACCTTCTGCTCATTTTCAGCTAAACCACTGCAAAAGAACAGCATCTAATTCACCAAATGTAGATCTCTTAATGCTTTTTCATGCAGATGCTCCAGAACTAGAACCACATTTCCTGATAAAATTCTTTATTTTTTGCTAACTCTTTTTAATGTCCCAAACAGTCTGCATTCTAGTACCATAAGCAACATTTAGTTTTGCAGCAGTTTTTCCCTTCTAAAATCTTTCAATTAATTCTAATTCTTATTTTAATGACAACAAATGTTTCTTTCATTTCTCCGAGATCTCTTTTACAAATTTCTCGTAACTTGTTTTGTTGATGATTTGTTTCAGATTTACATGGAACAGGCTGCCTGATAACAATGGAAGTGGTAGTATGTTGTCATGCGGCAGTTGTTAATGGAAAAGCACTTATTGTCATGCAATGGGTTGTTTACTACTGTTTGCTAAAGATAAATATTGGCATGCACGGACACATATTGTACCTAAAACACACAGTTTCATGGGTACTCTTATTTAATGTGTGCATTAGCACAGCAAAATATATTATGAAGATATGGTAGTGTAGAAACTATGAAATACGGCACAAATATAGGACACAATATGGCTGCTCAGCATTCTTCAAATACTCTCAAGCTCTCCTGACAATGCCAGTACAGTTTTTCTTGTCTGATAGCTACAATGAGCAGCTGTTGAAACATGGAGGTTGCTATACGAGAGATCTAAACTTGCAGACAGTGACTATTTGAGATCTTGCCCCACTCTCTGACACTGCTGGAGTTGAGCTGACTCTTGGTATTTTTTACAAAACACATATTACTTGCAAAAGCTCTAAGAGTGGAAATATCTCACATGAATAACATTGAATTGAATTGAATTGAATTTTATTTGATCCTGTAAGATTACATTGTGTACAGTAAATGTACGTGTAATATATGACATGTCGAAGTATTAACATTCTTTATCACTTATTTTTCTACACCTTTAGCTTACATTTTTACATCACCGATAATGAGTAACAATATATACAAATTTAATGGCATAAGTATTCTGCAACACTGTAAAGCTCTTTTTCAATGAGATAGTCTTTAAGTTTCTTTGGAAAGTCATTGTGAAGTACACTATCTTGCAGGGTTTTGGGCAGACTTCTTAGTAGTCTGATACCAGAGTACTGGGGTCCTTTTTCTAGCATTGCCAGTCGGTGGGGTATGCTCCGTACTTCATTCTTCTTTCTTGTATTGTGGGTGTGTACACTAGCATTTGTAATCCAGTCCTCACTACCTTTTGTGATGTACATTATTGTTTTGTATATATACAACGATGAAAAAGTTAAGATACCTAAATTCTTGAAACAGTTTCTGCATGTTTCAGAGGTCTTTCTTCTTAAAATGGTCCTAATAGCTTTTTTTTGTAATGTGAACACTCGTTTTATCTCTTGTTTGTTTGAGTTTCCCCCCCCAGTCACTCCATACTGTAAGTATGGTTCGAAAAGTCCATGATACACTGTACAAGAAGGTTCTTGTCTGAATACTGTGATAGCTGCATCATTAAGAATATGACAGAGCTCAGTTTCTTACAGACATTATTAATATGTTTTTTCCATTTCAGTTCATTATCCACAAGAATACCTAAGAATCTAGCAGATTCTACTTCTTCCAGCCTTGTTCCATCAACCTCTAAATCCATGTCTACAGCCTTTTCCTTGTTTTTAAACACTGCATACATAGTCTTTTTTAGATTTATAACCAGTTCATTTTCCAAAAGCCATTGAGCTGTGACATTTGCAGATATGTATGCTCTTCTCTCAAGCTGTTCCATATTTTGGTCACTATTTAGTATTGTCATGTCATCAGCATACAATATTTTCTTTTCTTCCTCCTCAACACCTATATCATTAACAAATACATTAAATAACAATGGCCCCATTACCGAACCCTGCGGCACTCCATATTTGATGGATTTGGTTTCTGATTGGTACGAGTTTCCTAATGATACATACTGCTTGCGGTTGCACAAATATGATTTTATCCATTCACCTGGTTGCCCCCGAATGCCATAGTTGCTTAATTTTTGTATCAGCATTTCATGGTCAATGGTGTCAAATGCCTTTGAAAGATCCAGAAACATTGCAGAGACAACCTTTTTCTCATCTAAGGACTGTAAAATGTATTCTGTTAGACTGACAATTGCTGATTCTGTAGATTTACCCTTTCTGAAACCATGTTGTGAGGTCATGAGAATGTTATGTTTGCCCAAATAGTTAACTAATCTGGTATACATAAGCATTTCTAGGATTTTTGAGAAACCTAATATCAGTGAAACTGGTCTGTAGTGAAACTGGTCTGTAGTTGTTGGGATCATTCTTACACCCTTTCTTGTACACTGGCACTACCTTCGTTATCTTCAGTTTTTCTGGAAAAATTCCATCTCTGAAAGAACAGTTTGCTATGTTCAGCAGTGGTGTTATTATCTCCTCACATACCAGCTTTATTACATGATTTGATATTTCATCATCACCAGCTGATTTCTTGGACTTCAGTTTCTGTATAGTTTTCCACAATTCATCTTCCGTGACTGGTCTTAAGAACATAGTACTGCATGATCTTTTTGGTACCTTAATACCCTTCTGTTTTTGACTATTTCTTTCCAATTTTAGGTTTTCTACTACACCGATATAGTTATTATTCAGTATGTTTGCTATTTCCATACCATCTGTGACCACTGTGTTGTCTACTTTAATTGACCTAATACCTTCTTCTTTGTTTGACCCATCTTTTTCCTTTCTTTCAGCATTGATTGCATTCCAAGTTGCCTTTGCCTTGTTTTTTGAGTTCGCTATAGCGGTGTCAATTGCTCTTGCTTTCGCTTCCCTTATTGTTTTTCTATCTTTCTTTTTTAACATTTTATATTTTTCAGCTTCGCCCATCCGTCTCACGTCCTGAAGCTTCCTGCACTGTTCTAGTATTTCACTGGTAATCCACTGTGTTTGATCTTGCTGCCTTTCTTGTCTCTTTACTTTGGGAAATGCTACATTAAAATGGTACTTAATTGTTGAAATAAATGCATCATATTTTTCATTTACACTCTGGGTCTGTAGGGTTTCATTCCAGGTTTCCTTACTTAACAGTGTTCTAAAGATGTTGATATTTTGTTCACTGATGATCCTAATTTCTTTGGTTGTTTGTTTTGGTTCTGATACTGTGTCATTACTTCTGCAAAAGCTGATTAGTTGTCCATGATGATCAGATATTTCTGTCTGAACTAAATGTGACTCATTGTTACACATATTAGTAATTATGTTGTCAATAATTGTCTCACTTTGTGAAGTCACTCTTGTTGGTGCAGTTATTGTCACTTTCATGTTATGCTGTATTAACAATTCTTCAAAATTCTGTCTTATTTTTGTGTCTTTTCCCATGTCAATGTTGAAGTCTCCACATATAATAAGATTTCTCTTCATATTCATTCTCAATAAGCTAGCAACTTTTTTTAGAAAGATGCTAATATTGCCACATGGTGACCTGTACACACAAAACAATCTAAAATCCTCTGTCACTATACCAGTAACTTCAAAGTCTTTCTCTAGCTATGGGAAATGTAGCAGCTTCACTGTTTACATTCTTTGATAGAGTACCTGTTTTAATATATATACAAACGCCACCACCCTTATATTTAGATTTGCAGAAGTAACTAGCTAGTTTGTAGTCCTTTATTGCCACATTATGTATTTTACTTTCAGTTAGTCCATGTTCACTTATGCATAATATGTCTGCTCTTACTTCACTCAGGAGTACTTCTGCTTCTAATTTTTTGTTACCAAAGTATTGAATATTTTGATGAAGTACTTTTATGTAATTTTTCTTTTGTTGGTTTACATGTGAGCTGTACTCTGGGGCAAATTCTTTAGTATCGTCTTTTTTTGTATGGTGGTTATATTTTTCTTTCCAGCTGGAGTGTATGATTTTTCACCCCCTTCAGGCCATATCAGTTTCCCTTGCATCTAATGATTTTGCAGACAACTGCAAACATTCTGCTGAACATTACAGGCCCCAGTCTATTTAAATGCAAGCCATCGTTCGTTAGTGAGTTTTCACATAGGAATTTGTTTGGGTCTATAAAAATTGCCCCAAGACGATCACATTGTTCTTTAAGAGCACAGTTTATTTTGGCGATATATTTTTCACTCACCGACCTTCTGTTTATGATTCCGCTAAGTATCAGACGAGATCCTGCATACACATTTCTTGCAGAACGAATCATGTTTCTTGTTTCGCTTGCCATTTCTTCCTCACTGCTGCTCCTTAACGAATTCGTTCCAACATGTATAAACACCCCATTATAGTTATGTCTGGTTTCAGAATCTGGTTCTGTAGTATCTTGTTTTGCATTTACCATATTTTTAAAATGTTTACCAAGTTGATGCGTTCTAATACCAGGTCGTACGTCGATCTTGCAATTGGGGACAGCGACATTCTTCAGCAGCGAATCGCCAATTATTAAAAAGTCATTTTCCTTTCGTTGCGTATCTGTCGCCTCGTTTTTCCTTTTGCTGTATGTCACCACCTACCATTTATATTTATCTTCCGGTTTTTGGCTTACTGAGTTTACCGAGACATCAACGGGAACACTTGAAATGTTGTTTTTAAACTCAGATACTTATTTTCCTCTTTTCCTATGTCATACACAAAGACGTGTATGTCCATTTACAACTTGTATGTCCATTTACAACTCCTGTCCCCCACTGGCAAAAAGCTACATAATTAAAGAAATAGCAACATGTGAGAGCACTATATGTTTTACTAGTTGATACATTCATTCACTGTGTTGCATTTTACATATATTATCCCCCTCCCCTCCCCCCGCTCCTCGTCCTCCTCATCTATTTATACCCCACCAAATACTAATTATTTGAGATCCTATTTTATTACTCACCCCCCCCCCCCCCCCCCAAACAAAATCATCTTTTCTACTTTCATAACTATGTTTGCTTCTTACTCTATCCCTTCATTCTATCCTCTTCCGGCCCCAATTTCTTACCGACATTTTCTTCCACCTTTGTCTCTCTTCTTTATCATATCTGATGGGTTCTGAGTAATTCGTCCTCTCCTAAATGTTCTTACCAACCACCATGAAAGAGGTAATTTGCTAGAATCATCATCATCATCATCATCATATGTGCTCTCTGAGGCCTCCCTTCCTCTCAGATCCAGGGGTCTGCATTATCTGCCCTTCCTTTCACACCTTCTTTCTTTCCTGAACAAGGAACTACCAGTTTCTAAAGCTGGGATAGTTTTTATTGTACTTTCTCACTTGTCTAACAGTAGTATTTACTATTTCACTTCCCAATGGAAATACTGGCAAACCATAATGTCTCCTTGTAATTTTCTAATTACATTCTCAGTGTTAAAAAATTCTGAAAACCATGTTCACCTTACCAAAAAGCTAACAACTCACACACACAAAAATAAATATTTATCATCATTTTAAATGTTCATCTTAAGGAGTACTATGTTATTACCTTGTTATGGTGAAGATATGTGAGTACTGGGAGCCGACCTTTGCTCCTGAACTTCGAGCTGCCAATTAGCATTGAAGTAGACGCTGATGCTGGCACATACAGAGACCGTGGATAGGTATCACACACCTGTAACATATGGACACAGTTTCAACAGCACAAAAAAAATCACAATATGTTTCACAGTTTGAAAATTTTTTGTTACGTTATATACAATATTTGTTCCCTAGACCTTTACTCAGAAGCCAAGGTTGTGAAACATGCCAAAAGAACATAAATACACGATAAGGCTCCAAAAATAATATAGAATAAGTTGTTCTTTTACCCAGGTGGAATAAATCAAATCAAGATTTTAAACTTATCAGAGAAACGACATGTACCACCTGAGCTGTTATTAAAGTTATTTATTTATGATTGTGATTTTGGTTATGTTGCCACTCTGAAGTAACAACATAAGAGTTTAATAAATAAACAAAATAAATGAAAAATCAGTCCTGTTTTATGTATACAATCTATTCTCAAAATTTTTGTAAGGGATAAATCAGTTTTTAAAAAGAATAACAACTTTCTGCAACACCATGAAGTGTGTAAAATCATATTCATTATTGTTGACATAGCACTTGTTGCCAACAATATATTTGTACATTCCCATCTTATGCATACAATGATAGGATTCCTTGTCTCTTAAGACAACCAAGAGTATTATATTTAGTAAATAAAGTCTGTATAATAATTAATTCCTAAATATGTAAATGATAAAAGATGAGACTGATAGAAAACGGAACACAGAGAAGCATAAATGGCTAGAGAAGAAATGCAAATCTATAGAGTTATCCATGACTAAAGGCAAAAACAGGTGCTGCCTATAGGAAAAGCAAAAAAAAAGTCTTTGGACAAAAGAGAAGTGGCTGCATGAATATCAGAGCTCAGACGGCATGCCAGTATTTAGCAAAGAAGGGATGCCAAACATAGAAGGAAGGTATAGCAGGGCTACACAAAGGAGATGAAGCACATGAAAAGTACAGGGCTATTACAAATGATTGAACCGATTTCATAAATTCACTGTATCTCCATTCATTGACATATGGTCACGACACACTACAGATACGTAGAAAAACTCAAAGTTTTGTTCGGCTGAAGCCGCACTTCAGGTTTCTGCCGTCAGAGCGCTCGAGAGCGCAGTGAGACAAAATGGCGACAGGAGCTGAGAAAGCGTATGTCATGCTTGAAATGCACTCACATCAGTCAGTCATAACAGTGCAACGACACTTCATGACGCAGTTCAACAAAGATCCACCAACTGCTTACTCCATTCGGCGATGGCATGCGCAGTTTAAAGCTTCTGGATGCTTCTGTAAGGGGAAATCAACGGGTCGGCCTGCAGTGAGCGAAGAAACGGTTGAACGCGTGCGGGCAAGTTTCACGCGTAGCCCGCGGAAAATTCGCTCATGCCACAACTGGAGACCGACAGCGCCGACTTCATCTTTCAACAGGATAGTGCTACACCGCACTTCCATCATGATGTTCGGCATTTCTTAAACAGGAGATTGGAAAACCGATGGATTGGTCGTGGTGGAGATCATGATTAGCAGTTCATGTCATGGCCTCCACACTCTCCCGACTTAACCCCATGCGATTTCTTTCTGTGGGGCTATGTGAAAGATTCAGTGTTTAAACCTCCTCTACCAAGAAACATGCCAGAACTGCGAGCTCGCATCAACGATGCTTTCGAACTCATTGATGGGGACATGCTGCACCGAGTGTAGGAGGAACTTGATTATCGGCTTGATGTCTGCCGAATCACTAAAGGAGCACATATCGGACGTTTGTGAATGCCTAAAAAAACTCTTTGAGTTTTTGTATGTGTGTGCAAAGCATTTTGAAAATATCTCAAATAATAAAGTTATTGTAGAGCTGTGAAATCGCTTCAATCATTTGTAATAACCTTGTATATGAGTCTTTCAGTGTTCTGTCAAATTCTTCTCACAGTATCATATCTCCAACATTGAAACAAAGCACACAATGCAGAAAAAATTGAAATCCTTGGGAGAATATAACATAACAAAATTCATCCATTTCATAATTACATGAGACAGGCAAAATTTCCTAATATTTCAAGAAGAATTTAATAATTCCAATTCCATCGAAGACAAGCTGACAGGTTTAAGTATTCACTGAACAGTTCAACAAGTCACAGTTGCAAAATATGGAGATGAATTAGTTGAAGAGTGGAAAGACGTAGAAGCCAACCCCTCTGAAGATCAGTTTGCATCACAGATAAGTGTAGGAAAAACAGGAGGCAATACTGAATACGTAGAAGGCAGACCTATGTTTACAGCAGTTATAAGAGTCAAAGGATATGAAAGAGAAGTAGTAGTTGGCAAGAGATTTGAACAGAATGGATAGTGTCTTCAAAGGAGGTTATGAGATGAATACCAACAAAAGTAGAACAAAGGTAATAGAATGTGGTTGCACCGCATCAGAATATGTTGAAAGGATTTGATTAGGGCATGAGACACTAAAAGCACCAGGTGAGTGAAAAAAAAGTGAAGCACTCAGAAAGGGGAGGAAACAAAATAAAACTTCAAGGGTTTGAGAATGTATGTGATGT